>NC_056748.1:1165296607-1165346607 GCF_019279795.1 Protopterus annectens | reverse complement strand
CTAAAATCCCACATAAAAGACTCTGAAATAATACCACCAAACTATTCAATCTTAGGAAATGATAGAACCCATAAAAAAGGAGGTGGAGTTGCTCTCCTATACTCATCCTCCTTGTCTGTTACCCCATATAACAAACCTATTCCCCACTTCAATAATGCTGAAATACTCCTAGCATTATTTCAGGTTAATATACACAAACACATATGCATAGCCTCCCTCTACATTCCCCCTGGCGATATCACAATACTTGACGATATCCTACTTTGGCTCTCTACTAACATTTCAAATGAAATAATAGTCTTGGGAGACATGAATATCAGTTGGGCCTCCATCCAAGCTCCCACAAATCCACTAAATATCAACCTTTACAACTTCTCACAGCTTATTAACTCCACAACCCACCCCTCAAAAAACCTATCCAATGGTAGCATACTTGACTGGATCTTAGTCTCCCACCCTCAGCATTATTCTGATAATGGCACCCTCCCAGACCCACTTGGTGACCATCTACACATATCGACTCTCTTCACCCATACTCCAAACCCATAATTTCATTACTTTTCTTAACCAGAAAAATTTCAACCCCACAACCTTCACTGATTCCCTTAAATCAATAAATTGGAACACCTTAAAAACTCTACCCTTAAATAATGCTGTTGCTCACTTCAATTCAACCTTCTTAAAAATCCCTGACATTCATGCCCCCTTACAGACTAAGAGAATAAAAACCGAAACTGCCCCTTGGCTAACAAAAACTACTCTCATAACCATGAAACGCAGAGATAAAGTTTGGACTTCTTACCAAAAACATAAGTCTCCCCTGCATCTAAATGAATATAAAACACTTAGAAATACAGTAAAAAAGCTACCACTGACCGACAAAATTACTTCTCTAAACTCCAAAACAGCAATACAACAAACCCACAGAAATTCTGGAAAGGAGTCGCTACCCTTCTCAGTCCAGGTAAAACTGACAACCCCAGCCCAGACCCTAATGCTCCTGACATAGACTTAGCTTCACAGTTTAATTCCTTTTTCATCAACTCTATTTCAAAACTAACTTTGACATTCTCTAACAACACCACCCCCACCACCTCACCCTTATCTTCCTCTAATTACTCCCTTACCTCTTCACCAACATCCTCACTCTCTCCTTGTCATCAACCACCTTCCTGTAATACCCTCCCTTTCCCTTCTCTCCTTTTTCTCTACAACCTATTCCCATATCCACCATTAAAAAATTCCTTCAGAAGCTTAAGCCATGCTCCAACGCCCCAGACAACTTACCATCATATTTTCTTAGTATAGCCGCAGAATCCATTGCCTACTCCATTAGTATTCTAATCAACCGCTCTATACAAGAATCCATAGTACCCCAAATTTGGAAAAAGGCTTATATCATACCCTTACATAAGAGTGGCAAAAATAGCAACACAACTAATTTTCGTCCCATAGCCATCTTATCACCCATCTCTAAAATCCTAGAAAAATGTATCCAACAACAAATCCTACCATATCTCGTAGACAATAACCTATTAACTCCAACACAACACGGTTTTAGACCTGGTCATAGTACTATGACAGCCCTACTCTCCTTCCTGGAAATCATAAATAAGGCCTGTGACTCTGGACACATTGTCTCGACCCTTCTACTTGACCTAGCTAAAGCCTTTGATACTATCTCTCGCAAACTTCTTCTATCTAAACTGTCTCAACTCAACCTATCTCCCTCCTCTTTAAATTGGTTCTCCAGTTACTTATCCAATAGATACCAATCTGTCAAATGGAAAAAGGTCACCTCTTCCTTCCTTACTACCCCAACAGGAGTTCCCCAAGGTTCCATATTAGGTCCTCTCCTCTTCAATATATTCATAAATGACTTCCATAACTCTATCTCTTGCTCAAATATCATTCAATATGTGGATGATTCCACTATTATCTGCTCTGCAACATCCCTTCCCATACTACAAAAGCTAACACAAGACGCATTTTCTATCACAGAACAATGGATGAATCACAATCACCTAGCACTAAATGCCTCTAAAACTAAGCTAATGATTTTCACTCCCACCAAAAACACCTCTAGCCATTCTAACACTTTTTCTATCACTAGTCATAACACAGCTTTGGAATTGGTAACTGAGACTAAATTACTTGAGGTACAAATTGATAATAAACTCAAATTCAACTCCCACCTACAACTTAATATCAAAAAAACACATCAACAATTAGGTATGCTGTACCGACAAAATTGCTATCTCACACCATTCACCAAAATCACTCTCGCTACCTCATTTCTTATCCCCTCCCTTCTCTATGGAGCTCCACTCTTAACTAACCTTCAATCTTCCCTTAAAACTCAACTCTCCACATGCTATAACAAAATAGCTAAATTCGCTACTAGCCACAAGTCCACTAGTCACCACTGCTCTTCCCTCCACAAACTAAAATGGCTAGAACTATCCAACCATCTCACCTACACTCGACTAACTCTTGCACATAAACTCATTTTCAACCCCTCACTTTGTCCATCCCTATCCTCTACTTTTAAAATGCATCTACCTAACCGAACACTAAGATCTAACAACCAAAATCTAATAGAATTATACAAACCAAGTCGTCCCTCTGGGAAAAAACTCCTATCCTACAGTCTAGCTCGTCTATGGAACGCTCTTCCACCACTCATTCGTACCATCTCCAATCAATCTACATTGAAAAAATCTCTTCACTCTTGCCTTTTATCCCAGTGGGAATGCTCCTGTTCTCTCCCAACATAATCTCCACAACTAAACATTGTCCACCTCTCTGGTCACATCCATCCTACCTCTCCTACCACAATCTCTCTCGGCTTGTACTAACATCTCTCTCAAGCTTGTACTAACTTTGCACCCTCTCTAAATTGTACCTTTATATACTAGATCTCTTGTCTCACACTAAATTGCATCACTTGTAAATTTTTATATCTTAACCAAAAGCCTATTTTAACCTGGTTTCTAGAACTATACTTACTTGTTGTTCACTTGTAAACTTTGTAATCTATATATATGTATAACCTAGTGTAACTTGTTTACTGTAAACGTTGTAATTTTTAATGTATAACCTAGTGTAACTTGTTACTGGAGCTTTTCTCCCCAGGACTCCATTGAAAACAGGTTCATCTTGGCCCAATGGACTATCCTGGTAAATCAACTGCAAATAAATAAAATAAATAAATGTGTGTGTGTGTGTGTGTGTATATATATATATATATATATATATATATATATATATATATATATATATATATGTATGTATGTATATGTGTGTGTGTGTGTATATATATATATATATATATATATATATATATATATATATATATATATATATATGTGTGTGTGTATTGTCAAAGGAAAAATATGTTTTAAAAATGATTAATACACGGTAGGTTCAGGTTAAGGCACTTTAATCTTGCAGCAAGGAGACAAAAACGTGCTAATACAGAGTTTGTCTGACTAGAATCAGGAAATGCAAGCATTTTTATACATATTCTAATAAGACATTGCCTACCAAGCTGACGTAGTAAATCACAAGTTTTAACATCATTATGTCATAGTGCTTGTTTATATAATTTTCTGCTTGTACTATCAGTTTTTGTGAGAAACTTCCTAAGGAAAACAACGTGGCCTTGGCTATCACCGGTTTGATATATGCAATGTTACCATTCAAGGTACTATGGTTAATTCGAGCACAAAGCAAGTATAGATTGCAGTTCATTTCTCCAACAGTCCTTTGCCTATGTTATCTCTAACTTCTGCAGCTGTGCATGGTCTCATACTTCGAACAGAGCTGATTGTTCAAAATCATTACATTACAGAATATAGCATTGTTCATTCATTTCTTCCTGACCTAGCAGATAATCACCTGCTTCTCGCATATATTTCCAAAAGGCATAAACATGAATATTGCTGTGCTAGCAATTACTAGGTCAGAGGGCATTTTGCAAGTTTCAGAAAGCACACTGCAGTTTCAAAAAGCATCTTTTAGTTTCATATGAAGCTCAGCTGTATATAAAATAGTGCATATAAAATAGAATGAAAAACGTGTTAACTTATTTAGTTTCTAATTAGCATTAAGCACACACATGAATACATATTTTTCTGACAATTCCCCCCTGTTAATACTTTTTAATTCTATTTTCAAAAGAATAAACAGTTTGTTTCTTCTAACCTCTTCCATTCAGGATTTGCAGTTGAGAGTCATTCAGTTTAAACTTATGAAAGTGTTTCACATTTCAACAATTCTTCAATTTCAGTACTTTGATACAAAGTCTCAGAAACTGATAGATCTAAAAATTCTTTGATTAACTTTTTCATGCAGGGAGTATCAAAACAAATGCATGCTCATAATAGGAATAATCCCACACAAATGGCAATCAGGATGTTCATTAGGATGGAACCCCACCCCCCAAACAAATTCTGGGAAAAGTCCGTCAGATGGTTTGGGCCTGGTTTGGTCATGGTCGACACTTGCTGGATCACCTCAAGATGGTCGTTTATTTCGTGCTGGTTGTCAGGAATGTACGAACAGCATTCTTCTTTGATTAAAGCTCACGTACCACCTCTCGCCGCTAGGGTGAAGTCGAGAGCCATGCGGTTCTGAAGCACCACGGTTCTCATAGCATTCAGTTCATCAGTCACTAATTCGAGAGCAGAAAAAGTTGCATTGCTCATAACTTCGAGAAGTTTAGACAGTTTTCTCAGCTCCCAAATCGATTTCACTGCGCCATATGCAGGGGCTATGCCAGCCCATGATATAATGGTGCCACTCAAGTCCATGTGTGTCAGTTTATCTTTGTTTTTTACGGAGTTATGGTTTCTCCATCCTGCTTCGATTCGTCCAACTGGATTCTTGGGTCTCTTAATTGGACTTCTAGGTTTGCTGCTGACCTCTCTGATGTTTCAAAATTTTCCCTGAGGCAAAGCTGCAGTGTGTCGTATGGCCGGAACCAGGTAACGCAAAAAACAACTGCCGGACCAATTCTCAGGTAGCCATTTATATGCTTTTTTCCCACAAACAAAATAACAATTCTCTACTTTTGTATTGATATAAGCTTGCCCTGCATGAAACATTTTCTTATCAATAATAGAAAGCTGTTTTAAAAGAACAGGATTATGCTGTATCTCATCAACACTCTTATGCATCTTAGCAAAATATGCATCATAGTTTGTATCACAAATTGTTTTAGTCTTACTAGGTTTAATATAACATTTATAAGAAAGTCACATTGCAATTGCTCCAACCCACCTGAATAGTGTCATTCTTGTAAAAACATACAATCCCTTTTTGTGTAACAGGTAGGTACAATGCTATTTTGTCTTGTGACTTCACAGGTGAAGTATCAAAAATCAAGTTTTCCTAGGTCTCATTGACCCTTAGGGGGACAGCAGTCATTAATAATCCCCCGTATGCTGTTGGTATAGCTGTGCAAATCCAGCAGTTCGAAACATTGAAAGTCTCAGCATACACATATTTAATTGCCTGGTAAGTGTTAAAGTTTGGATGCCAGTCTATGAGTAATGCATCACGTTTGATCAGTTCAACTTTTGTGGCTGGGAAAAGGAAAGGCCACAACAAAAAGATCAGTGGTTATCAGTATGGCTGTCAGAATAATCATGCAAATTTTCTGAGGTGGTTCTGTATCTCTGTTTGCTCTATACCTGGTCATTTTGTTCTCGTTGTACAACAGTAACAAGGTTTTTGTCCAGTTCAAAGTTCGTAACCAGTTTACAGTGTGTCAAATGAATCCAGGATGCTCGCTCTGCGATCTTGACTGCAGTGGGTGTCGACAGTAGTACCTGGTACGGCCCTTCCCACTTCGGAGAACTCCAGTTCTTTTTCTTCACGACCTTCACCCAGACCCATGCGCCTGGGGCTACTGCTGCTTCCGATGGTCTGGTTTGCTCTTTATGTGAAACAGAATTTAACTGCAAAAGTTTGTTATTCAAAAATCCCCTCATATACCCTGCAAGTGAACTGTCAGCCTCCTGCTCTGCAGGCATGAGAGGTTTCCATTGAGGTGGATAATATGCCCTCCCAAACAAAACTTCAAAAGGAGTTAACCCTTTTGCATTTGGAACAGTTCTCATGCTCAACAGTGCACCCAGTTCTTTTGTGTCTCACTAAATTTCCTAAGCTTGTTTTTCAAAACCCCATTATGCCTTTCTACTAATCCTGCAGATTGGGGGTGGTATGCGCAATGATTTTTCAGAGAAATCCCGAAATAATGGCTGAGTTGTTGTATAGTTTGATTTACAAAGTGTGTGCCATTGTCACTATAAATCTTTTCTGGTATGCCAAATCTAGGAATAATTTCTTTAACGAGGACTTATGCAACAGTAGCTGCATCTGGATTTTTAGTTGGAAAAGCTTCCACCCATTTGGAAAACATATCTATAATGACAAGGCAGCATTTGTTTAGCTCTATAAAATCCATACAGATAGTATGGAATGGCTACGGTGGTGTAGGGAAACTCCCTTGCTTAGGTTTCAATGCCCCTTGTGCATGATGCTTGTTACAAACATGGCATGCTGCACGAAAATTTTTTGTGTAGTTTGTAAATCCATACGTTGTAAACACTCGATTCACAAACTGTACCATCCCCCCTGTTGAGACATGGCACTGCCCATGGCTCAACAAAGCTGCATATCTAAACAAGTTAGATGGCAAAATCGGATGTTAATTTGTCAAATTCGCCTTCATTCTTGCTGGATGGGTTCGGAGCCGATCCTCGGCTCTGACTCGTCACTTGCTAAGCTCGAGAGCTAATTTTACCAGCTCGAGGCAACCCTATATCCCATGATGCAAGGCGTGACTACCCAGATCTCGTTTGCCACTTCGCGAAGAGGTCTTCTTTTACCAGCTCAGGTAGTGCTTTTTGTGATTTAACTTTCTATAGTTAAAAATCTTCCCTTTTTATACTATTATTATATTATTATATTATTAGTATTAGAGTTAGTCCATCTCGTTAACCCTATACTCCCTCAACCTAATAGGTTTAGTTAAGTTCCCCTTCAGGCCTTAGGCCTCCCTTTCCTTAATTCCTGTCAGGGTGTTTGAGTGTTGTACTTAGTTCCCCCCCTTCTTCTTAAGTTAACTGTGTGGGTGAACTTTGTGTGTGTTTGTGCACTGGGCATAATTATGTCCAAAGAATCGAAGGTCTCAGGCTTCAAGAAGTGTTACTCGTGCTGTCAGAAGATGTCTCTGACAGACGGTCACACTTCTTGCGTGTACTGCCTGGGACCTCTACACCTGCAGGACTCCTGTGCCATTTGTCATTCTTTTAGCCACAGAGTCCTGCAGGAACATAGGAATAAATTAATCCTACGAGGCTTATTGAAGCCGGAGAGCTCCCCGACCAAGACTGGGTCGGGGAAGCCCTCTAAGCCACATAAGTCCCAGGCTTTGAGTTCGAAACCTTCGGCTGTGGCTCCGACTCCTTCTGAGTCTAGGTCGGCTCCAGCCGGAGCCGATCTTTCTCTCTTAGAGGTGGTGGTATCGGTGCCGGCCGCCTCCGATACACCTGCATCGAAGTCTATGTTGGCTCCGGCTGGAGCCGACATTTCCATGTCCCAGACTGGAGCCGATAAGTCATCGGCTCCGACTGGAACCGAGGGGTCTTCGGCTCCGATGGCTTCAACTAGGAAGAGATCTCGGTCTCCTTCCCTGGAGTCGATTCGCTTGGCTCCGGGATCTCTGCATCCGGAGTGGAGCCATCGAAGCCGATTTTCTTGGTCTTCCAGGCTCTCTGACCACGACTTGGAGAGAGTGGTAAGCAGATTGCTGAAATCACAGGCACTGGCCCAGATGCTCCATAGCCCATCTCGGCAGACGACCGCTATCACTCATCCCCCTGAATTTCCTCCTTCGACTCTCTTCCAGAGTTCGGAGCCGGAGCTTCTCGAAACCATGACTGTTGGTGCGTCGGAGCCGATGCCACCCCTTTCGGCTCCTTCGTCTTCGACTCCGATTTCCTCCATGATACCTTCCATGGAGGGATCCGGTCATCGTGACTCCCGCGTCGGCTCCGAGGGGGCGAGTGGCATCGGACCCTCGTCCGGCCCCGTTCTCCCCCTCGGAGCTTCGGCGTTGGTGAGTTTGGTACCGACATCGGCCTTGGAGCCTTCTCTTTTGTCGGGGCCGGGAGTTCCTGTTTCTTTGGAGCGGGAGCTCTCTGGCCTCCCTGGAAGGGGAGCCTTTGAGGTGATGAGGAGTGTTCTAGCCCCTCAGCTGAGTCAACAGTCGGTTCCATTAGCTCCCCCCTCCTCGTTGCCTGCTGATATCTCTTCCCACTCTCTTGCACCCGGACCCAAAGATCCATCGCCCCAGGTTTCCCCACTGGGAAGAACTTCCTCTTCCGAAGTTTCTCCTGATCCTTCGGGGGAACCCCCGTGTAAGAGGACGTGCAAAAGGAAGCACATAGACTCCCCTGAGTCTACAACATCTGATACTGACTTAGATGAGTCGGAGGGATCCCCAAAGTCCCCCTCTGAGGATGTCTCCTTTTCAGACATCTTGAAACTCCTTAAACAGAGGGGGAACTGGCCTTCCATTAACCCCTCCGAGGATGAGTCAGTATACCTGGAGGCTTTTGGATCTCGACCTTCCACCTCCTGGGTGTCTCCGCCTTTCGACCCTCTCATGGAAGTGGTGGCTCAAAAGGCGTGGGCGGCCCCAGATTCTGTGGAACCAGTCCCCAGGAGACCATCTAAATTTATCCCGGCCCCGGTAGACAAGCAGTTTCTCACCAAGGGTGTCCCTGTTGATGCCATGGTGGTGGCAGCTGCCACCAAGAAGGAACTTGCCGATCCTTCTGTACCTGTCCATCCTCCTAACAAGGAGTCTAGGACCATGGATAGGTACGGTAAGCGGATTTTTTCCTCAGCGACCTTCACTATGCGTTCACTGAATTATCTCTGTCACTTTACCCGGCTTCAGAGAGATATTCTCAAGGAACTAGGTGAGGTAGTACAGGATCCGTCAGCTGCCAGGGCTCAAGAAAAAATTACCTCGCAGCTGGGAATCCTAAATTCCTTAACAAACTCCTCCATGCGGCTCATTTCTTATGCGGCCGATGGAGCGAGTAGAGCCGCAGGCACAGGAGTGGCCCTTAGGCGTCAGTCCTGGATGCGGCTTTGCAACTTCATGATCCTTTAAGGCGTCCTTCACAAATACTCCCTTCGACGGTTCGGCTTTGTTTGGACCTCAGGTGAAGGAAACATTGACCAGATGCGAGCAGGACGGCAAGAGTCTTTCTGCCGTAGGAGTCCATTTCTCCACCCCTTCAAGACCTTATCCTAAAGGTCAGAAGGGAGGGAAGATGTGGTTCCGTAAATCTCAGGGAGTCACGCTGGACGCACGTGGTCAGTTTACCCCCAGAGGCAGAGGGGTAATAACAATACGCCGCCCTAGGGGCAGAGGGGTCCAGAATCAGGGTAGCAGAGAGCCTCTCCCTGACAAACCCTTCCAGCATCCCTGAGGTGTTGCCCGACTGTCCACCCTTGGAGGCAGTCGGGGGAAGATTGTCACTGTACCCAACAGCCTGGCTTTCCCTTTCTCAAGACATTTGGGTACAGTTGATCATATCCGAGGGTTACAAGATTCCCTTCGAAAACTATCCTGTTCCTCAGAAGGTATCCCTCCCAGACGTTGCACCCGGTTAAGGGAGTCCTCAAAGCTGGAGGTATCAAAACTTCTAGCAAAAAGAGCCATCCAGCCAGTTCCAGCAGACTAAATAGGATCCGGGATCTACTCAAGATTCTTTTTGGTCCCCAAAAAAACGGGAGATTGGAGACCAATTCTAGACCTCAGCAGACTAAACAAGTTTGTCAAGAAGGCAAGATTCCGGATGGTCACGCTTCAGTCCATTTTACCCTTTCTGGGCAAGGACAACTGGATGTGCTCGGTGGACCTTCAGGATGCGTACTATCACATAAAAGTTCACAGGCGTTCCAGAAGGTTTCTCCGCTTTCGGCTGGGGACCAGTCATTTTCAATTCAGAGCCCTGCCCTTTGGTCTCACTATAGCCCCCAGAGTGTTCACCAAATGCATGGCAGCGGTCACGGCTCACCTGAGACGTCAAGGATTCCAGGTGTTTCCGTATCTAGACGACTGGCTCCTCATGGCCACCACCAGGCATCAACTTCTCCAGGCCAGGGACTACAATCTTCATATGTGCAGCCAGTTAGGAATTTCCATATACTTCGAAAAGTCCTCCTTGTTACCTTGCCAGTCTATTACCTTTATAGGCGCAGAACTAGACACTGTTGGGATGTCAGCAAGACTCACAGATCAAAGACTTCTGGACATCCAAAAATATGTTCAGATCATCCTACTCAGCAAAAAGATCAGGGCCAGGTTTGTCCTGAAGGTGCTAGGACTTATGGCGGCTGCCATCGTACTTCTTCCTTTGGCTTGCTTCCATATGCGGCTACTGCAATGGATGTTATTCACCCAGTGGTCCTTCCAGCAGCTTCCCATGCGCCACGAGATCATCGTGACACAATCTTGCAAGAGTCACCTGACCTGGTGGATTTCTTCCCCTCAAGTCCTCCAGGGCAGACAGTTTGTTCCCCGCCCGGTTGCCACAGTCACATCGGATGCCTCCTGATCGGGTGGGGGGGGCATTATCAGGGCAGGATGGTCCATGGCACTTGGCAACCCTTTGAATACCATCTGCACATAAATGTCCTAGAGATGAGAGCAGTGCTTTTAACGTTGCAAGCCCTCAACGACTTTCTTCCTTTAGGAACTATTGCAGTTCAGACGGACAACATGTCCGTAGTATGGTACATCAACAAACAGGGCGGGACCAAGTCCTATCCACTGTGTCGAGAAGCTCTCAGACTTTGGCAGTGGGCAATCTCCTCTCATCGGTTTCTGATAGCAACGCACATCCCCGGGAAATCCAACTTCATTGCGGACAGATTGAGCAGAGCTATTATCATGCCTCACGAGTGGTCTCTCAAACAATCAGTAGTGGAGGAGATTTTTCAGAAGTGGGGCTTCCCTTGCTGTGACCTTTTTGCTACACCCCAAAACAGCAAATGCCCAGACTTCTTCTCCCTCTTTCCAATCCCAGGCCAACCCCCCCCCCAGAGATACTCTAACCCAGGTTTGGCCCCGGGGACTTCTTTATGCTTTTCCTCCATTCCCCTTGATACCTCAAGTCATTCAGAAAGCTACCGTTTTGAGAGCCAAGTTGATTCTCATTGCCCCTTACTGGCCTCGACAAATTTGTTTCCCGTTCCTTCATCGTCATCTATTGGTTCAGCCTTGGCATCTGGACCCAGTTCCAGATCTTTTGACCCACCAGTCGGGTCATCTGCACCAGGCCATTCGCTCTCTCAACCTCACCGCTTGGTTGCTCCACTTCCTTCATTAGCCAGGCTTCCTATGATTTTTAATCCTGTACGGGATATCATAGTAGCTTCTCTAAATTCCTCTACCAGAAAGATTTATGCTAGTAAGTGGCAGCCTTTTTCCTTCTGGGCAAAATCTAGGGACATAGACCCCTTTACTGCCCCAGTTCAGTCAGTTTTGGACTTCTTAGCTGAGATTTTTCAGTCGGGTTCTTCTTCGACAGTCAAAGTCCAGCTGGCAACAATCTCAAATTTTCATGTTGGCCTAGCGGACCAGAACATAATGTCTCACAAGCTTTGTAAAGCCTTTCTCAGGGGTATCTTTCTACTAAAGCCCCCAATTAAAGATCCTCCTCCGCAGTGGGACCTGAATTTAGTGCTGACATCCCTAATTCTTCCCCCCTTCGAACCGGCTGCTACATGCTCTTTAAAATTTCTCTATTGGAAGACAATATTTCTGGTGGCTATTACTTCAGCTAGGAGAGTGTCTGAACTTCATGCTCTCTGTGTTCGACTTCCCTACTTGGTTTTCCACAAGGATAGAGTACCTCTAAGAACAAATCCATCCTTTTTGCCCAAGGTGGCTTCCCAGACGAATCTTAACCAGTCTATTGATCTTCCAGTATTTTTCCCGAATTATTCGGACAGAGCGCAATAGAAACTGCATTATTTGGATGTTCATCGCCAGCTCAGATACTACTTGGATAGAACTAAACAATTCAGAAAATCTGATCAGCTTTTTCTTTCTTATGCAGAAAACAGAAAAGGTCTTCCGGTCTCCAAGGTGACCTTATCGAAATGGCTCTCTTCCACTATTTCCCATGTTTATCTCCATAGGGGCAAAGAATTGCCCTCTAAACCTAAGGCACATTCTACTAGAGGCCTATCCACATCTACAGCCTTTCAGGCTAGGCTACCTATTGACACCATTTGTGCAGCACCCACTTGGGCCACGCCTCATACCTTTGTTTCACATTACAAATTGGACTTGGCCTCCAAAGACCGAGCTAGATTTGGTTCCACAGTTCTCAAGAGTCTGTTCCATTGAGCCACCCAGGATAGAGGTGCTAGGGACGCGGTCCCATCCAGCAAGAATGAAGGCGAGTTTGACAACTTAACATTAAGAAGTTATGTACCTACCATAACGTTCCATGTTAGTTGTCTTCTCTCGCCTTCTTTCTTGCGTCCCTCCCTCCTTCCCCCCTAGCCTGGACAGACCTTGAAGTTGTACTCTTCTCTGGGGACGAGTTTATTCTTCCTATGGACTCCAGTTGTGAGTGGTCACTATTTTTACTAGTTCCCCCTGTGTTGTGTTTACACATTTGGTTACTTTCTTCTCCTTCTGTTGGAAGAAGATAATGGGCATATTTCTATAGCTACCAAACGAGATCTGGGTCGTCACGCCTTGCATCATGGGATATAGGGTTGCCTCGAGCTGGTAAAATTAGCTCTCGAGCTTAGCAGGTGCCGAGTCGGAGCCGAAGATCGGCTCCGAACCCATCCAGCAAGCAAGAAGGCGAGAGAAGACATCTAACATGGAACGTTATGGTAGGTACATAACTTCTTATTTCTTTTCTTTGGAGATGTACAGTCCCTTCTCAAGGATTGCTCCTCATTTTATCCACTTTTGTTTTTCTACATTTGTAGCAAGTGTCTGCATTGTTTTTAACATTTCTAAGTCTAAAATCTCAGATGGTTGTAATTCCTCACTTAAAAGAAATACTTTTGAAGCTGAAGCTGCTTGTTTTGCAGCTGTATCAGCCCTCGCATTACCTTTTGAAATTCTATCCTGTTGCTTGGTATGAGCTACGCATTTGCAAATAGCTACTTTCTGAGGTAACTGAGTAGAGTCTAACAAGTCTAAAATAAATTGCGCATGGTTAATTGGTTTACCAGTAGATGTTATCATTCCTCTATTTTTCCACTGCTGTGCAAAAACATGTACAGTAGAAAAAGCATACTGACTGTCAGTAAAAATGTTCACTCTTACCTTTTGCTAAGGTACATGCCCTTGTCAAAGCAATCAATTCTGCTGCTTGTGCAGATAAGTTGTGTGGTAAAGACTTCTAAAATCTTGGTATCAGAAACTACTGCATACCCCACTAGAATCTGTCCTGTAGGACCCCTCCTGCACGAGCCGTCCACATAGTATGTCACCTTGGCATCATCCAAGGGAACATCTGTAAGATCTTTTCTAGGTAGTGTCTTTTGCTCAATCTCCTGCAGGCAGCAGTGTGGTTTGCCATCTGCAGGGGTTGGGAGCAAGGTTGACTGATTCAAAGTTGTGCATCGTTCAGTTGTCATATGAGGTTGGCTCAACAGTATAGTCATACAGGAAAGATGTCTAGCAGGAGAAGGATATGCTACTTTTTCTTGCAGTAAAATAATCGCGACTGCATTAGGCACTCTCAATGTGAGAGGGTGGAACAACACTACTGAGGCCGAAGCCTGGACTGCCATTACAGCTGCGACTACTGCTTGTACACAGTGGGGCAAGGATCGCGCCACTGGGTCTAGTTATGATGAATAATAAGCTTTGGGGCGTTTTGTCCCCATGCTGTTGTGTTAACACTGATGTCATATAACCTTGCTTACAATCTACAGTTTGGAGAAATAGTTTGATAGTTTGGTAATCCTAAAACTAATGAAGAAGCTGTCAGTTGTTTCAGTTTGCAGAAAGCTGATTCTGCTTCTGGTGTCCACTGTAATAAATCTTGTGTTGCCATCGGCTTTTTGAATATTAAGTTGGTCAGCGGAGCAGATTCCAAGGCATAGTTTGGAATCCAACTCCGACAAAAGTTAGTAGTACCCAGGAAGGACATCATTTCCTTCTTGGTAGTTGGTTTAGGTGCTTGTAATATTGCTGTTTTTCTGTCTTCATCTAATATTCTGCCTTCTTTGGATATTACATATCCCAGGTATTTAACCTGTTTTTTCCAAAGTTGCAGTTTGTTTTTGTTTACCTTGTGTCCTTGAGTGGCTAAAAATTGTAATAATGCTATAGTATCCTCTCTGCATTCTTGCTGGTTGGGGGCTGCCAGCAGAATGTCGTCTACATAAAGTAAAATCTGACTGCCTTTCGGTGGGATAAATCCCACCAGGTTACTTGCCATTTCTTGTGCGAATATTGTTGGACTTTCACAATATCCCTGTGGTAGTCTCGTATATGTATACCGTTTCCCCTGAAATGTAAATGCAAACCAGTGTTGGCTGTCAGGGTGGATCGGTATTGAGAAAAATGCATTGCTAATATCCACCAGAGAAAAATACTTTTGTTGAGGTTTCAAATCATTCAATAAAGTGTGTGGATCTGATACCGTAGGTGCCCTGGGTATAACTGCGTCATTTACAGCTTGTAAATCTTGGACCATACGCCATTCTCCGTTTGCTTTCCTAACAGGAAATAAGGGTGTATTTCATGGTGAATCAGGAGATTCTATCAAGACTCCTTCCTTAAGTAAGGCTGCTATTATAGGTTTGATTCCTATTTTCTGCATCCTTTCTCAAGGGATACTGTCTCTTCTGAGGTCTAAATGCTGATTTTGGCGTGATAGTAACTGGTCCTACTGCACAAATATGTCCTACATCTGATTTCCCTGTTGACCAGAGAGTCTCTGGTATGTCTCGTAAGGCTTTTTCCTCTTCCTTTAGTAAGAGTGCTACTCAGCTATCCTCACTTGCCTGTGAGTGTACAGCTGGATGTGTCTGCGTTATCCAATTTAATTTCTGCTTTTGTACTCCTTGTTCGGAAAGTTCTAACTCTGTCTGCTTTTCCCACCTTGTGACTTTTCCTCCTAGGTCTGCCCACTTCAAATTTCTATATTTAGTTAAACTCACATGTGGTAATCGATTAGATTTGTAAAGTGATAGGAATTCCTGGGGCAATGAACAGCTTACTACACTGTTTCCTTCTGTGTCCCAGTACAAATTTCGTAATACTAATCTGTTAGCATGGTTTCTAAACAGTTCTTGCTCATATTCTTTATCAGGTCCTGGTCTGTTACAGTAATATAGAGTGCAGTGCAACAAATGCTGTTTATCAGTGTCAAGGGAGGGGGATTTACTGATTGCTACGTTCATCAGTTCTTCGGTTACTGCCCCTGGACCAGTCGTAACTAAGTCCTGGCTGTACCAATAAAATGTTTCACCCTCCGGCCGCACTACAAAATACCCATTTGTCGCTGTGCTTCCATACCCTGCATAGTTGGAGCTACGGCTATGCCAAATATCTGCATTAGGTCTCTGCCCAAGAAATTCACTGGGCATTTTGCAGAAACAACAATTTTGCTTTTCTGGGTCATCCCTGAAACTGTGTCAGTTATTGCTATGTTGTGGGAGAGTGGCTCCCGATACAGCTGTCCATTAGCTGCTTTCACTAATATGTAGTCAAGTGATTCTGAATTTTCTGGTAGTTTGGAAGGATGTATCAGGGTCCATAAAGCACCTGATTCACACAGGAGTTTAACTTCCCTCCCCTCTACCAGAAGTGTAACTTCTGGTTTTGTCTGCTAAGTAGAGCTCGAGGCTCAATAATGCTAAGTCCAAAATTTCATTTTCTTCATTATCTGGGATTTCATGCACATCCTCTACCTCTTCTATCACATCCTCTACCTCTTCTATCACATTTGCGCTTGTCTTTTCTTGTTTATTCTTATCCAGTGATTCTTGACTATCATATTGTCAGTCCTCACCCTCCTTGTCTTCTGTGGTTACCTTTTTATTTTGCCTGCAATCCCTTGCTAAATATCCCTTTTTCCCGCATTTAAAACATTCACCCCTTTTCTTTCTCTCTTCAAAGTCTTCTGATCGTTTATCAGATTGATTGTTTCCCTGGGTATTTTTCTTACCCTTCTTCCCAGTTTGTACTACAGAGACTTCTGATCTGTCTTCTACTGCAAATGCTTGAGTTTTCTTTTTCTTTTTGCTATTAAAATGCCTTTCGGCATGTCTTGCATATTCAAGTAGTGACTGTAATCTGCTTGTACGATGATCTACCATGTGTTTTGTAATAAAGCTGCTAATGGGTGCAATACTGCCTTTTAAAAATGCATTCTTTAGCTGTTGCTCATATGGGGAATCATGTGTTTGGTCTTCAGGTACCTGCATTCCACAATGGTTATTAAAACATTCTAATAATCTGGTATAATATCTATCAACAGTTTCACCTTCTTGTTGTATGCATTGATTAATGCAAGTCCAATCAGCCCTAGGCTTCCATTTCTCAGAGATTCGGTCTGTCAGACCTTTCACTCTGTTGTCCAGTTCTGCGTTACTATGTGGGAGTGGTCTAAGTTCTGCGTCACGGGGATTCCAGTTGCCACTGGTCATGCGCCAATCTGGACCTACGATTTGTCTAACTACTTTCTCTACTTCCTCTCCATTCAAATGGTAACTTAACCTCATGCCTTGTAAGTCTTCTAAGAATTTTCTAAAATTAACTTTTGGTTGGGGAATACCCTCTGTGGCTTTCCGGATGTCTTCCGTTGTCCACAGTCTATATACTAGAAGAGTTAGGTCCTGTCCTGCCTGTGGATTTGGTACTTCTGAGTGGACATATCTCTTCTTCACTCATGGCTTGTGAATTTTTATTCATTTCATACAATTCAATATCCCCTCTTATACCAAGTTATTGTCTTCTTTGTCTAAGAACATTGCTTTTGAATTTTTAATCTTTTGTTCCCTGCGGTTTGCTTCCTCAAGCCACCTATGTGCCTGAGGGACTCCTAATTTTCATTGCTTTTTTAGCTGACCTTTTGTGTCTGTTTTAAGTTGTCTAACAAGTTTAATAAGTGAAGGTTTATCTAGATTACCGTCAAATTTGTATTTATTAACCCATTTTGTACATAACATTATCGGCACGCTGTAATTGCATATATTTCGCGTCTTCGGTTAAGGGCGGGTCTCGGGAACTTTTTGTGCACTGATTTCCCATGTTGCCTTAGCTAAGTTAGAAATTGTTATGTAACCCTTTTTATCACGTGGTACCACAATTTACACCTTTTCACAGTTTATCTAGAATAACTGCCTACCTATTCTGTTTCCCTGATCTATGACAAGACAGCAATCTTTTTTGTCCCTGATCTGCACATGCAAATCTTCCCTGACAAAAACAACAATGCTGTAACAAGTCCCTGATCTAAAACAGAAAAAAGGTAAATTCCTCCTTACCTGACCCTCCGTGTCTTGATCCCACCGGAACGTTGACTCGTCCTCCAATCCCAGATCAGAAACAGTGGCTGGCCTCTTTCGAACGACAATTCAGTCGGAGGTCTTTCAAAGCAGAAGAGCCGATGTGGCCACTTCTCCGTACGGGTGCATGCCACCGGGCCCAATTCTGACCTGAGCCACAGTGAGAGATATGTTATCCGGCTCGAAGGACCAAACTGTCAAAGGAAAAATATACTTTAAAAATGATCAATACACGGTAGGTTCAGGTTAAGGCACTTTAATCTTGCAGCAAGGAGACAAAAATGTGCTAATACAGAGTTTGTCTGACTAGAATCAGGAAATGCAAGCATTTTTATACATTTTCTAATAAGACATTGCCTACCAAGCTGACGTAGTAAATCACAAGTTTTAACATCATTATGTCGTAGTGCTTATTTATATAATTTTCTGCTTGTACTATCAATTTTTGTGAGAAACTTCCTAAGAAAAACGTGGCCTTGGCTGTCACCGGTTAGATATATGCAATGTTACCATTCAAGGTACTATGGCTAATTCGAGCACAAAGCGAGTGTAGATTGCAGTTAATTTCTGCAACAGTCCTTTGTCTATGTTATTTCTAACTTCTGCAGCTGTGCATGTTCTCATACTTCGAACAGAGCTGATGTTCAAAATCATTACATTACAGAATATAGCATTGTTCATTCATTTCTTCCTGACCTAGCAGATAATCACCTGCTTCTCAAGTATATTTCCAAAAGGCAAAAACATGAATATTGCTGTGCTAGCAATTACTAGGTCAGAGGGCATTTTGCAAGTTTCAGAAAGCACACTGCAGTTTCAAAAAGCATCTTTTAGTCTCATATGAAGCTCAGCTGTATATAAAATAGTGCATATAAAATAGAATGAAAAACGTGTTAACTTATTTAGTTTCTAATTAGCATTAAGCACACACATAATACATATTTTTCTGACGTGTGTATATATATATATATATATATATATATATATGTGTGTGTGTGTGTATGTGTGTATATTTATATATATATATATATATATATATATGTGTGTGTGTTTTATATATATATATATATATATATATATATATATATATATATATATATATATATGTGTGTGTATGTATTTTGCTCCCCATTTGGGGGGCACCTGACATCTGGGGCAAGAAAAATTGATGTAATGGTGTCTGCTGCATGTTTTATTCCCCTGACGTCATGGAAGAATGGACAGCAACCGACGCAGGACCCAAGACTGTTAATCAAGCCAACTGATGGCAACCTGCCAGCAGATTACCCAGATGTAATGACTGCAACAGTGAATACACACTAACATCTACATTTATGGTAAGTGTACACAACTGTACTTTCTGCTAGTAATTTCAAATAATCAGAAATCTACCCTGTGATATTTCTAATACAAATGCCTCAGAACACAATCTTAAGTCATTTCCTCATTAATTTTTTGCACTTTTAAGACTTACCATTTGCCAGTTGCAGGCACTCATTAGCAAAAAATGTAACACATTTAGCTTTTGGTCAGAAGGCTTTCTTTTCCTGCACGAGGTAGTTGTATTAATTTTCCAATACTTGCACTGCAGTGGTGTGTGTGTGTGTGTGTGGTTCTTCAGATGAGATGTTAAACTCATGCCCCATCTTTTCAGTTGGTGGTAGCAAAGATAGATGTAAAAGATCCCATGACAATGTTTGCATTAATAGCATAACATTAATGCAAAATAACTATACCATAGAGGGTAAAATGAAAACGGAAAAAATAAAATCCATTTCACTAGTATATAAATAATTCACCCCCACCCTTTATGCCAGAACCAAACTGTAATCAATTTTATGTAATTTATATTCCAAATTTTATTAGGCAATCACTGTTTTGCATGCTTGTAAAATGTTGTGGTACTACAATTTGTATCATTCTTTTCCCTTGTATTTGTGCCAGTCCCATAAAAATCATACTGTCATATTTGTATTTTCAAAACTCTCCATCCATATATATTTTTTTCCATAGTTCAGTCATGGTACGACATTGTTGAAAACAGTGTTCTAGTGTTTGTCATTTTACACTTAAAACATATTCTGTCACTTATTTGTATAATATAAATCCTTTTACTGGTAATTTTTCTAACATCACTCTCCATAAAAATATCCTGACCTACATACCATGTACAATTACATCTTTCAATTCTTGTTGCAAATCATCCCATAGATGAATTTAATAAAAGTGTGCCATAATTCTTTTGCATCATACTTTTCTTTCATCTCTTTCCAGTATATTGACATCCCCAAATAATTTCCTTTTCCACTGTTACTACCCTTCATTCCTCATTTTCTACTGTCCCATGCTGTCCTGTACTTTGCCTTTAAAATTTCTGACATAAATTTGTAAGTTTAGAAATTTCATAATGTCAAAAATGAATAAAGAAGCTAAAAGAATTTAAATGTAATCCACTTTTTCGTTCTTTGTTATAAATCACATCCCGGGTTCAGGCACCTAGGCGGTGCGACAACCCACTGTGGGACAACTGGATGTGGACAGATGGCAGTATGGAAATTTAGCTGTAGTGACAAATGCCTGCAGACAATTCCCTGCGAAAAGAAAATAACCCCCTGCACCGTAACCACAGGTGTCAGACAAAAACCCCATATGTGATCCAAACACCACACCCCCTAGAAACCACCATGTGCAACCAACAGTGTAACATGCGCCTAGACTAGGATGCCAAGTGGGCACCAGAGTGGTACACTAAAACCTGTGTGCTGTGGGCAAGGCCTTTATTAATGCACAATGTAAAGTAATGTGGGGAGTGCTTGGTGCATACTAAACCATGATATAATCATAACTTATAGAAATGTGCCACAGCACGGAGAAAATCCTGCACATCATTAGTCACACTTATGTTGCAGGATGTGTTTTAGACGACACTCCCTTACAACAATTGCCTTCCTTCGTGGTGTAACAGGCATCCCCCGCAACAAAGATTCTCGATGGGTATCTGTTAGGTTCTGCTCCTGTTGCAGGACAGTCAAAAGATCTGATAACTGCACTGTAGGCCGTCCCAGTAACACTTTCAGCCGACGATGCCATGCCTCTACCTGGTTATTGGTCCGTGGGAAATCCATGCCGGTCACATCACTAACATTCCAGAAACGTAAAGGATAGGATGACTGTAGTCGTTGCTGTGAGGAGCAGCGGGATGCATACTTGCGTGGTCGGCCTCGCACATAATGATGGTCCAGGAATACACCAACAGGCCGTGCACAGTCCGGTAACATAGCAACAATGTCCACAAATGCAGGGATAACATCCTCAACTGGTAGAAATGCCAACGCAATTAGCTTGCGTATGGCAATGGAAAACGCGGCGTCCGTACCATACAGGGCTACAAGGTGGTTATGCTGGATCTGGCGCCAAATGATCTGTGCAAAGTGGAAAAGGCACCCTTTCAGAATACCCTTTGGAAATGCCTCCGGCTGGCACGGATCGCTGCCTTCTCGAAATCAGTCATTATATACTGTGGAGCCAGGGTACAGTCCTGTTCTGCAGTCGTACTCTTCAGTATCTCCCACATACTGTAGTATGCAGACTCTGACTTTCTAGTCATGAGACAGTACACCAGGGGGACAATCCTTGATGAGGTGTGGGTCCCAATACAGCCATGTAGTGTATATAGCTGACTACATATATTGGCCCTGGTAGGGAAGGTGCCATCGGCAAGAATGATGTCAGCTCTACACAGATCACTTAGGTTCTGTGCTGTTGTAAGGAGAACCAGGGAATCTGTCCCATCCATATCAGATCTCCTGCGGAGCATAAAGGTGCCACTGCGGAGTGGATAGTGGCTGACATCAATATCCGCAAGTGTTACTGGAGGCGTGCTCATTGCTGCACGTGCTCTCTGACGGACCCTGGTTATGCTACGACGTAATGTTGCAGGGCAAGGCATATCCTGCAGTACGTTCTCATCCGCTGTGCCTAGGACACTCTGCATCACCAAATTTGGCAACTCATTCCCAGTTACCGCCCTCTGCCGCAGTTCTGCACACAGTGTAGCGACCTGGGCTATTGTTGCATCCGGCCCATGCTGGTGAGGCAGTGATTTCAGCAGTTCCTCGCCCCCTTCCTGTCGTACAGTGATGGCACGACCTCTACAGGCCTGCAGTCTCCGCTCAATACATGCCCAGTACCGTTTAGGTGGCAGTTCACGCTCCAAATGGTATAGGTATCCCTCGACTACCAGCATTGGTTTGCCCCGTTGGCTGGGCACTGTGCTATACCTGTTGCCAAACTGCCCAGGGCTATATCGGTACATAGCTTCCAGCATTGTAACACCACTTGCAGATGGCCTCTCGGCATCCATCACAGCATGTATAGTTGGTAAATCTATGTACGGTCGGCGCTACTACACTCCCCTATAGGTTGTGCCAATAGTTCCTTTACGCTGTCCTGCGGTGGAGCCTGTCTTGTCGTACTGCCTGCGATGGTGCACTGTGCAGATGTCAATACTACAGGTTCGTCTGCCTGCTTGTTATGCTATGGAGGCACTATCTGCAGTTTAGACAGCCATGGGGCTGAACCATCTCCTGCTTCATACAGAGTTTCTACATGTGGTGTACATGTCCCCTTAAACTCCAAGTTGTACCTGTTACCCAGTCAGGGTGTGGGGCCCTGCCTCAGTTTCAGTGGCAGAGGTTACATAGGGGAGTAACCCAGTGTTGCACCCTCCTCTACCTAATTGGGCCTACATACCTTTGTACACCGGCCACAGGGGACACTGGATGGGTTTACAGAACCTACCATGCAGACATGCTGCTTTACACTGGGTGTGGGGGCTGACACCGCTGTCTGGACGTCTTCCCTGGTCCACAGTCCACACCTGCCTCTGTACTAGGGGGGGCCATAGCTGGACAGATGCTGTGTGTTGCACGTAAGGCTGTCCAGGTATATGTATACTATTAACTCCTAACAGGGTCTGTGTAATGTGCTGTGCATACTTTTGTAGTTGGAACTCTGTACACTGTTAGCTGCACGTGCCTCTTAGGGGCTTTACAGTCTCACACATCTCCATGGCTTCCACTACTGGGAGTATTATTGCTATGACGGGTAATGTACAGGGGTTACTTGTTCTGGGCTGTCACGTGCTTTTTATATACAGGGACATAGCGCATGGACAGGGGAAATGCTGCAGCTGCTTCCACTCTGGAGTCTAACTTTACTCTACTGTGCCTGTTTACTGTTCGGGTTTGCCTGGAGTGTAGCTGATCTACAGGTAAGTTGTTGTTGCCATGGATAGTTTTGTGTATGTACATGTGTATTTGCTATGCGTGGGGTATTACTGGTTTATTGTGCACCGTGTCTGTGTGGAGTATTTGTGCTTGTGTTTACTTTTGTGATGTGTATGCGTGGGGTATTTGTGGTTTATTGTACGTTGTGTCTGTGTGGGGTATTTGTGCTTGTGTTTACATTTGTTATGTGTATGCGTGGGTTATTTATGTTTTTTTTATGTGGTGTGTATGCGTGTGTTTTCACTGCTGCTTTGCTCAGGTTTCCATGACAGCATTGCCGTTTATGTGTATTACACGGTTCTGGCATTTGGTTTGCAGCGTAGCTGCTTTAGGGGTCGTCACTATGTGTGTGCTTTACTTCCGACGTCGATTCCGATGGCGGGTGTGTGTTTCGGCCGCACCGCTCTACGATCTGGCGGTGTCGCGGCCTGTTTGTTTCGGCGATGTAGCTCGCGGGCAATCGTCCCTCGATCTACATGCCGAAACCCTTAAATCCCTTTTGGTGAGATTTAATGTAGATCCCACAAAATAGTAAAATTAATTTGGATTGACTCTCCAAATCTGGAAGAAATAGCACAGAATCTAAACAGTTTAATTTACCTACAATAGTTGAGTTAAATGTTTTCTTTGAGAAACTCAAAACTCATCTGTTTGCCTATGCTACATATTCCTTCCAGTTCTTTCCTTTGTTTTTTTATTGCATCATAACTTCCGAACATTACCCCTAGCATTTCAAATTCCCTTTAATTTTCTTAGCCACTATAACTACATCATCTGCATAAAACAAGATGACAGGCATATTTGTCTCATTTTGGAAAATGTTCTTTCTAAATCCCTTTCAATATCTATGCCGCTGTATTCATCAGTAAAGAAAATATTACTCAGGGGACATCCTTGTTTCGTCCCTTTACGGATATTTATTTTTTGCTATACTCCTATACAGGCTTAATTATGTTATCTTTTCATCTGTATCATCTTCCAAACTAATCCCACAATTTGTCATGTAATATATTATTTAAATGCTTTTTCAACTTCACAGTCTGCAGCTCTTAAAACATTTGTTTGAATCTACAATGTTTTATACAGTTTCCTTGATGAGTCTTAGTCTTTCATATTTCTGTTTTTATACCAGCAATCCTTTTAAACCATTTCTAATCTTTTCTGTAAAGTTTTCATAAAATTATCAGTATTCAACAGAATGGATCTCCAGTTACTTAATATATTTATCATCTTTTTTCCATGACAATCTTCTATTTTCCAGTCCTAAAAACATCATTTTTACATTCACTAAAAATATGCTCCATGTTTTTATAAAAAAACATAATTTAAGCCATCTGGTCTCGATGCTGTCTTATCATTCACTAATTTTAAAACATTTAACATCTAGTGTAATGTCTTTTAATCAAGCAAATTTCTGCTTCAGTAATAGGAGTCTCTCCCAATGATTTTTTCAGTTACAGTACCTTTTTGACATGCTATAATATGTTCAAATATTTGAAAGCTTTACAGCTTCTTTTTCAGTGTTCTGTTTTGCTATTTACCCGTATAATGTTTTAAAACTGGCAATAATTAACATGTATCCTAAAAATGGCAAACTGCTTCTTAAGTACCTTGAATGTAATATTGTGTCTCTAACATTGTATCCTTTCACCTTTCTCTTTGTACATTTTTTCCTTGTCATTTCTGAAATTATATATTTGTTAATTCTGAGAGGCCTCTTCCAATTCCACATTTAACGTTCTGTATTTAGTTTTAAGAAAAAACAAGTAATCCCTGTGGTATCCCCAAAGTCTCAAAACAACCCACTAAAGTGTAGTGGGTCCAAAAACGAAACCATGTAAGAAACTTCTCTGTGTGGAAGATTTTCAGTCCATATATTTCTAGTTAATCACTGTATATTAATCAGATCAGACAAGAGTAGTAGAAGTAACTAACTTAAACTCGTCTTACGTCAAAACAAAAAAATAATAGAAAGTATATAATTGTACAGCATTACCAAATATTCAAAAGTAATCCAAGCAAGGCAGGCAGTCTGTTTCCAGTCAAAAATCCTTTAGTACATAGACAAGCGATCCAAGTAAACAAAAATAGTAAATTCCTCACAAGCTTTCTAAATATATATATATTATTTTTAATAGGCGTGGGAGTGGTTTATTGTACTGTAAAACAGTGTTATTGGTACACATGTTAAATTCACATCCCTTCCCCCATCTAAATAGGGCAGGACCAGCTGGAATGTCACACTGATGGGGGAAGGGATGTGAATTTTACATGTGTACCAGTAATACTTTGTTTTACAGCACAATAAACCACTCCCATGCCTGATAAAAAGAATATATATATTTAGAAAGCTTGAGGAAATTACTACTCTACTTTTGTTTTACTTGGATCGCTTGTCAGTGTACTTAAGGATTTTCGACTGGAAACAGACTGCCTGCCTTGCTTGGATTACTTTTGAATACTTAGTAATGATGTACAGTTATATATTTTGTATTATTTTTTGTTTTGTTTTGACTTAAGACTAGTTTAAGTTTGCTACTTCTGCTACTATTGTCTGATCTGATTAATATACAGTGATTAACTAGAAATATATGGACTGAAAATCTTCCACACACGCAAGTTTCTTACACTGTTTTGTATTTAGTTTTAAGCCAACACCACCATTTTGTCTAGTGTCTATAAATAAACCTCACTGTTGGGATCATTCCATAAATATCTTGACTCATCTTTTAATGTCTATGCATCAACATGAAAATCTTTCCATATTATAAATTCCATTTCCGTGTCTAATATCATTCTCATCCATTCCAGTTCTGGCCTAATTCAGTTATGGTTGGATAATTCCACTCTCAATAGTCCTCCATAAATTTCTTTTAAACTATCAGTAGACAAAATATAATCAGTTTCTGTTTTCCTGTTCGCTGTTATATAAGTGAAACCCATTTGGTTACCTGTTATCAAATGTCCAACTTTCATCACTTATCTGAACTTTTTAAATATTTGTCATTTTTTTTTACATCCATATTTACTAATACTTACAGCATCAAAAGGTAAAAGATCAACTAATGAAGTACTGCCTGTGTATACAGTGGTATGATCCAGCAGTTTTATTTCCACTTATCTTTTCTTAAAAAGGTAACAATCTAGTGTCCACTGAACATATGGCAGCCTTAGTAGTTATACATATCTTCTAATTGGAAGACTATTAATCTTTTCACATTAATAGAAATAATTTGCATGCTATCTGTTTCCTGTATTTGTCTTTTCAATTCATTAGATTAATTTCCTTTTTCTGTCCCTAACCTTTTTCAGTTGTATTTTGCCTTCAATTTGTTGATAGTCTCTCTCTCCCCGCTTCACTAAGGATAATTTTGTGTTTGTAGTGTATTGTCATCTTTTCTTCTGTTATGTCATTTTCCCAACACTGAATCAATTTCTACAATGTCAACAATGCTTACATCAGCTTTCCTTTCACTGACACTTATAGTTTGATTAGTAAGCTCAGTGTCAGTAACAGCATTAGGATGATTATCATCAAAGTATTATCAGCATTTTTTTTACCCACAATCCATCCAAAAATGACTTTACATTTGTACTACGCAATTTTTTATCATATGGCCTTTCTCTGCAAATTGAACATGTTCCTTTGGGACATTGCCCCATTAAATTTCCATATCTATAAGTCTTCAGTTTTCTGCAGTATTTCAGAACACCTGTAGCACCTGCAATGAGTATTGCACTTGGGTTGTGTTGTAATTTGTTTTCTTGAGCTTGGTTTGCTGTAGCTAACATTAGCCTATGTCAGCTAAGAAGGGTAAATGCCGATGCAGTCACCAGATACCGCATAAAGATACGCACAACCATTGCTTCTTTTGTCTATGCCAGGAGCACGACCATACTGCTTCCTCCATTTGTCAATCTTTTGTACCCAAGACCCTTCATAGCTGTCTGGCCACTCTTAACTTATACTTGGAAAACCAGAGGCTCAAATAAAATTGTGCTCAGGATGGATCCCGACTCAGCCGCTCTGACGGAACCACCATGGCTTCCAGGCCTACTTCCTCTGCCTCTCTGCCATTGGACATCCTGCCAGCTTCCGATATAAAGGTTGAGGGATGGAACAGTCTACTTTGACTCCCCCCGAGGAAGCCACTTCGGAAGTGAGTCAGCGCATTCACTGAGGTAGCCCTAACATCGGTCCCTATCGATGTCGAGGGGGAGCCAGATATCGTCGGAAGACTGACCGGGATACCACTGCTTGAAATCCCTACCATTTCCCAGGCTCCTGAACCCAGACCTTCCCAGAGGCCTACGCTTGCAAAAAGAAAAGAAAAAAAACATGAGTCCACCTTCTGGAGTCACAGACTGGAAATCATTTACCAGCTCTTTGATGCAGGTCTTCATGATCCTTCGGCCCACAGCCCCTTCCTCTTCCACTATTCCAGTGGTTAGTCCTAGGCCTGCTTCTGCCACTTCTCTCCCTTTTCCTACTGCCCAAGTAGAAGAAGAAGAACAGGAACCCTTCTATTCATCTTCTGATGAATCAGTCTCTTAGTCCTCACACATTGCCTCCCCTCTTGAATACTATTCCCCAGATGAGGAATCCATAGAGGGTGACTCTACCCCAGAGGACATCACCTTTGGGGAGACTATCACAAAAATTAAAGAATACTTTAAATGGGACACTTCCCAAATGACTGACACCCAAAGGGAGGTACTTTGAGCTCCTCCAAGAGAAATCTCCTTCGCCCTCAGCAATCCCACCTGTCATCCCTGCCTACCTTGATACTTTCACCTCATCATCAAATAACCCAGACTCGCAACCCCCAGCCCCCAAGAGGCCAGACTGGTTCTACAAAGTTCAGGATGAACAGAAATTCCTAGTAAAGCCACCCCTGGCAGACCCTGCTGTTAATTGTTGTCACCTGATTAGCAATCTAGACTGATTCCTTCAGCATCTCTTTTGCCCACTGATAGGGATAGCAAATGCATGGACTGGATAAGAAGTTTACACCTTCTCCACCCTAGCCTTCCAAGATAGCAACTGTCAAACCCATGTGATTAAATATGCCTTGGACCTAGTCTCACAAGCCTGTACTCTCCTGGCATCCACCCCTGATTGTCCCACCAAATCTGAGATAGCATCTAAACTGTCCCAGGCTTCTCAAGTAACCAGACATTCTATTAGATGCAGCAGAGGCCTCTACTAGATCTGCTGCTTCTGCATCAGTACCTTGTAGATACTCATGTCTATGCCTCCAAACTCTACTAGAGGATTTCAGGTTCAAAATCCTAGATGCCCCATTAGAGCACCACCTCCTTTTTGGTAAACAGTCTGCAGACCTGTTCAAAAACCTGCAGGAAAAAAGTAGAGAGCTTCAGGACATCAAGCACTTGCTTGTGTCCCCCATCCCTAAATACTACAGAAATTACATGGCTACGACTACCTTTGTCAGGAGGCCCCCTTCTTCTGCTACCCCTTCCTCTTCCAGGCATGAGAGGAACCAGGAGGCAAACCTCCTCCAAACCAATTGCCTCACACCCTAGTCAAAGACGGCCTTTTCAAGGTAGAAGTGGACCCAACAATGCTTGACTTCCTTGCCCAACTTCCCTTGTCAGCCCGCTTTTCCAACTGCTTCCCCATTTGGAAATCCATCACATTAGACCGCTGGGTACTGGCAGTCATATAAAATGGATATTTCCTTTCTTGGAAGGAAAACCCCTTCCAAGGGGCATTCCACCTCTTCCCTCACATACTGCAAGACCTTCAGAGATTAGAAACCATAGAACCTGTCCCTCCAGGCCAGGAAGGAAAAGGCTTCTACTCTACTTTCTGGTCCCCAAAAACGATCCATTGGAGACCAGTACTAGATTTAACCTTTCTAAACCTTTTCCTACAAGTTCCATAATTCAGAATGTTATCTCTTCAAACCCTTCTTCCTTTGCCAGCCCAGGCCTTTATGACCACACTAGACCTAAAGGAAACGTATCTCCATATTCCCATAAACCCCCCCAACAGAAAATTCTTATGTTTCACTGAACCCTGCTGTCATTTTAAATTTACAGCCTTACCCTTTGGTTTGTCTACTGCATCCAGGGTATTTACAAAATGCTTAGCCCCAGCCATAGCTTTCTACAGAACCAAAGGTGTCCAAATCCACCCCTACCTAGACGACATCCTCATTCTAGCAGAAACAGAGGACACCCTCCAAAATCATTTGAGGTTCATTACTTCCCGACTTCACAGTTTGGGTTTCACCCTCAACTTACTAAAATCATCCTTAATCCCTCAGCAGGACAAAATCTTTCTAGGCTGTAGGATCAGAACAGAGCTGATGCGGGCTTTCCTCCCCCAGGACAAAGTCCTGTCGCACTCTACTCACTTCCAAAGCTTATTACAAGTTCATCAGATATCTGCAAGACAATTCCTGCAGATCCTGGGACTCATGGCAGCCACCATCCCGGTGCTTCCCCTAGCCAGAATGCACATCCGAAAGCTACAGTGGTACTTGAAAAATGTGTGGTCACAAAACCAACATTCCCTAGAGCAACAACTTAACCTCTTGCCCTGCCTAAAAGCATAACTAAGGTAGTGGATCTATCAAATACTTTTGAACCCAGGCCTTCCACTACAACAACCCTCCCTAACCCAGCATATGCATACAGATGCGTCAGACCTAGGGTGGGGGGGCTACCATGAAAGGTTTCATGGTACAGGAGGCCTGGAATCCTACACTCCAAAAGAAACTTTAATGTGAGGGAACTGACTGCAGTTCTAGCTCTGAAAGCCTTTCTTCCTATCCTTCAACTGGGCCCCTTTTCAAATATTCACAGACAACACCACAGTCATGTGGTATCTCATCAAACCGGGAGGGACCAAGGCCTACCTCCTATGCCAGATAACACTACAAATCTGGGACCTCGCCTCCAGGCGCAACTTAACCCTGCAGGCAACATAAATCCCCTCTCAGGACAACAAGCAAGCGGATATTCTCCGCAGAACATCCTGTCTTACAGCACGAGTGGATGTTGAACAGGGATACCTTTCTAGGCATTGTCCACTGGTGGGGCACACCCCAGGTAGATCTGTTTGCCTCCCCCCAGAACAGACAATTGAAAAAATTCTGCACCAAGGACCACTCTCCACTTGCCTGGAGGGTAGATGCCTTCAGCATTCCATGGAAGAAGCTGTTTCTATATGCTTTCCCATCCTTCCTTCTCATTCAAAAAGTCCTCATGTAAAATCAGTAGAGACAAACCAAAAATCTTGCTGGTGACTTCCTACTGGCCAAGGCAGCACTTGTTCCCCCTACTTCTCTCATTAGCCAAGGTCAATCAACACAAGGTGGACCTTCTCACACAACAAAAGGGAACTCTTATACATTCTCACCAGCAGATTGTTAGGCCTAACACTCTAGGTGATAAACTTCTAATCCCTTTCAGACACCAGTACTCAGAGGACCCGCTTTTAGTCCTGAGGGAGGCCAAGAAACCAACTACTAGGAAATCCTACTTATGAAAATGGGAAATATTCTCCAAATGGTGTGTCTCCATAAGGGCAGGGATCCCTGCCAGGCAGACCTCCCCTCTTAGTCCTTTCCTGTGTGTGTGAAATAATTAAGGCTGGTCTTTTTTACTCTTCAGTAAAAATCCACCTATCAGCAGTTTCAGCCTGTCTACAACTAGACCCCCTTTACTATCCAGGCTAGATGTCGTAATATTTCTGAAAGGGGTCTTACACCTCATACCACCAAAAAAACCCATCTCACTCCCCCGAGACCTAAATTTCATTTTGGAAAAACTAACACTGGCCCCTTTTGAAACAGCTAGTGCTGCTATGCTCCAAATGTGTACTTGGCAGACTGTACTGCTGGTAGCCTTTACCTCACCTATTAAAGTGTCAGAGTTACAAGATCTTACAAGCTCTCTCCCTACACTACCTTCCATAAGGATAGGGTGACCCTACACACTTAACCCTTCCTTCATGCCTAAAGTGGTCAACGAACTGTCCCTAAACCAATCCATTCACCTGCCCTCCTTCCTTCCCTCTCCAACCAATGACAGTGAGAGGATACTCCATTCCCTGGATGTGCACAGACAACTAAGATTCTACCTACACAAAACTAAGCCCATGAGAAAATCTACCCAACTATTTGTATCTTTTCATCTTAGGGCCCTGGGCAAGGCAGTCTTCACACAAACCATTTCCTGTTGGATCAGGAAAGCTATTTTCTTCTGCTACGTACCCCAAGGGGTAAGACCACACACTATCAGGGGCGTGGCAACCTCCAAAGCCTTCTTGAAAGGCCTGGAAACAGCCTGCATCCTGGAAGTAAGCCACCTGGTCCACAGTATACACCTTCACCAAACACTACAAATTGGACCACGTCTCCAGAGTCCGGGCAGGGTTTGCTAGAGCAATACTGCAAAGTTTTGTGGAATCAGCTACATCTGCCTTCACCCTTCCCTCTAATTAAGCTGTGGTACTCTCCCACACTAAGAATACTGCAACATAGGAATAGAAGGACATAGAATAGTTATGTAAAATCTTACCATAACCTTAGATGTCCTCCTCTTCCATGTTGCTGTCTTCCTTCCCATCGACCTATCCCCCTTTTTTCACTACTGACATAACTTTAGGGCACTCTGAAGCTCTACCCTAGATCAGGGGCAGACTGGCCAGCATATGACACTTTGCACCTCTGGCTGACGTCTCTTGTTCTTCTCTGTAGGACTGTCCAGCAGGGCATTTAAGTTCTGTCGTCTGTGCATGCAGTTGTCATTTAAGGTCCCTGGTTTATGGCCCTACATGTGACATCCCACACTCCTAAAGCAGCCAGGCTTAAGCTTTTGCATAGGAGCTGACATTTGGGTTGCCTGAATACTTCAACATGGAAGACAAGGACATCTAAGGTTATGGTAAGAATTTACACAACTATTCTTTCTTCATTGTCTATCCTAACTACTCTTGGTGTCTTAACAGCTTCAGAAAATGGCTTCTTCTAAAATAAAGCAGTAGTAATCGCAGTTGGTTGTGAAATATCCATATATTTCAGTGGAGTATTATCCTCTATATACTTAAGTTACCCCAAGACTCTGTTTATTCACCTTCCAATTGTAGCATAAACTAAAAAAAAATGCAACTGGCACTCTTGACTGAAGGGTTAAAATTTTAATAACATCCTGTTGAGATGATTTTGCCACATCCTTGTTCCTTACTTGCAAATAAGTGTTACTGGATTAGATTTCCTGAATCTACATCTAGTCCATCGTTTTCAATGCTGTTGCCTGCACCACTCATTCTCAACAGTGATTCATTTACACTCTGCTCCTCCCAGCCTCCTTCATGCTAGGAACAGGAGCCTTCAGTTTAGTGTCACTCCAGAGAGTACAAGGAAGTTCACCAGATGCTCTAGCCAAGTTTATCATAGTCTGTAGGAATAACATCTTGGGTATCTCCTAAAAAGATAACACTGGTCTTGTGAGACTAACCCAGTCCACAAAGAATAAATAAGTGTATAAATTCAAAACCACTAATAGCTTTACACACGCAAGATGTGGCTCTTTTCCAACGCTTTCCATTCTAACATTTTTGCGTAGAAAAAAATTCCCTTGTTTGCAGAATATATTTAGTGAAGGTCTATACTTCCATCTTTTTAAAACGGGGAGAAATTCTTTTATTTTAATACACATATAATAAGATGAGTACACCTTTGCATGCTCTTCTCTCCTCCAGCAGTTAAAATGGTATATTGCTTATATTCAGGTTTTATCGTTTCATTATAAACCCAATGTACAGTCAAGGAAAGGTACTTTCCTGCTTTACTATTTAATAGCATGGACAGTAGTCGCTGATGACTTTCCCCATCATAGATTTACCATACAGAACTACTTTACAATATAACATACATTTAACTTCAAGAAATTTGATAAACATATTACTAAAAACTTTTTTCTTAGTTACATCTTCATGATCTTCATTGTCATCCTAAATATTAATTAGAAAGTGGATATTATGATTGTTAAATTGGTGAGTAGAATCAGTCAGCAGACTTTTTTTTAGCAACTATCTCTTTTGGCAATGACACTTGACAGGTCTTCCCTTTATTTTCTGCTTTCATGTTGTAACCACACAAGCCTAAGGTACTCTTGATTTTTCAAGATATTTTGAAAAATGTACTGGCAGGTTCTCTCTGTGCTGACAGAATAATGGGAAGCAGAGTACCCTTCAACTTGATGGTTACTGTTTACTGGGTAAACTTTATTTCCTCCTTGAGGTTGTTCTGGATCCCAAAATGTCTTTGATTCTCCAGGAAGAATATTCTTTTTTTTTTCAAAAACATTTTTATTTTGTTTTCATTATAAACATGCAAATGTGCATATAACAAATATAATAAAATAATCACAAAACTCTTTACAATATTTACATACATCCATGATAAACAATCATTTTATCCATGAGAAGTTATCCGTATTTGTTCAAAAGGTTTTTCAATTTTTGTTATGCTATTTTTTATGAGTAATGTTATGAGTTCTATAGCCAATTGTTTGCAGTTCTTTTTTACAAACAACTTTTGCTAAATTAATAAATTCTTTAAACATCAAATCTTGTTTACTTTTCCAGTTCAAAGAAATAACTTTTCAGGCAATTGCAAGAAATGACCAGAGTAACTGAATCTGAAACTTGGGTATTACATCAGGTATGGGAACATTGAATAGGATTAGTGAGTTAGAAATATGACAGTTATCAGACCATAAAGCATTTACAAAATATCTGAAGTCTTTCCAGTATTGAACAACATTTCTGCATTCAATGAACATGTGAACCCAGTTGGCCGCTAGTAATTTATCACATTTCCAACATTTATTTTCACTGTTTATTTCCATATATACAATCGCCAGTATAATGAAGAGGAGGTACCTTGCTTAGATTACAATAACAGTTTTTTGGATTCATCAGATATTTGCTCTCCATTAATCTTTATATAGTAATTACAAAAATCTGAGTCAAATTTTAGAGCTTTTTCTCTTAGTATCTTGTAGATAGGTGAGATATTTAATTTTTGATAGTCGGTCTTTTCAAGATACCTAATAAAAAGCTGGATCAAACTAGGTATAGATTCAGTCTCTAGGTTGATTGATACTCGCTTGCTTTCTATAAACTGCCGTAATGTGTATAAATCAACTGTCTTGACTGTTGTCAAGACTACATAGAAGAGAGTTTAGTGGTTTAATACTCTTATTTTTAATAAACTGATGCCAGAATATCAAGTTATTTTCCTTAAATTTTTGCATCGCATTGATGAAAGAATCTAGGAAATCAGGGGAGTATGCTGTAGGGAATATAAGAAATCTGAATTGTTTAATGCTGCAATTACAATCAATTATATTTTTTGACGTTATTAAATATTTGATTAATGCCATAAGAAAAATAATCAAGCTTATTAAATAAGCAAAATTCACTTAAAAGCCAATGAACTCTACTTATTCCATATTGTTCCTTAAATTGATTTTCTATAATTCTGACATCAGTTATATGAATCTCGTGTATTATTTTCCAGCCATATGTATATGTAGCTGAGATCCAATTAAGTATTACATTAATTATAACTGATTTGGAATAAAGATCTAAGTAAGGGAATGCTATCCCATTACTGTTCCAAGCTCTAATGTGCCATTTTTATGCAATCCTAGGTTTTAAGGGGAACCATAAAAATGCAAATAACATGGAATCTAATTTTTTTAAATAAGTTTTTGGGAGGGCAGTGGTGGTGTTGCGGTAGCGTTGTCGCCTCACGGTAAGACGCTGTGCGGTTCAATTCTCAGCTAGAGCGTCTTCTGTGTGGAGACATACGTGAATGGGCGTACCTTCGTTGAAGGTTGTGCATCAGGACTGGCAACTCGGCACGTAAAAATAAACTGCCAATCATTTGCGGACCGGAGTTCCGCTGTGGCGACCCTTAACCGAGAAAAGCCGAAAGACACAACAAAAAAAGTATCAATAACTGTATATAAAACAAAATTTTAGGTAAAATTATCATATTAATTAGAGAGAGCTTGTCCTCCATTGTGAAGAACATTTTGTTCCATCTTTTGATTATTTCACTAATGGTGGTTATTAAATTATTGTAGTTTAGTTTAACAGACTCTTTCCATGTACTCTCTATACTGGCACCCAAATATTCTAATACATAGTTCTGCCAATTAAACAGGCTATTCTCTCAAGTTTTTGTTGATCTTTTTGTTAATTAGTAAAGTTTTGGCTTTATTATGATTAAATTTAAGTCGTGAAATTCTTTCAGATTTACTTAAAGTATTTATAACATCGTGCAAAGAACCATCAGTATCACCCAACATTAACAACGTCATTAGCAAGTAATTGTATATTAGGAACACTAGTCCTTATTAACACGAAAGCCTTTTATATTCTACTTATTTCTGATATATGCCGCAAAAGGTTCTATTGAAAGAGCAAACAATAATGGTGACAAAGGACAACCTTGTCTATTTCCCTTGATGATTTCTAGTGGTGAGGATAGAAATGATCCGATTTTCACATAAACTTGTGCCCCACTATAAATTTTAATTTAAGTTGACAAAATCTGAGGAGAATTCAAAACCAATCACAATTCTTTGTAGATAAGACCAACTAATAGAATCAAAAGCCTTTTCTATGTCCAGGCTGATAATAGTTAGTAGTTTTTCGTATTTGCATGCTATGTCTATTAATAGTAATTTAATGTTATCTTGCACTTTTCAATGAAGAATGAACCCTGTCTGATAATTATGTATTAGATTAGGTAATATTTTCTTTGTCCTATTAGCTAATATTGTCATGAAAATATTATCAGTGTTTAGTAATGAAATTGTCCTATATGAATCACAAGATGTGGGGTCCTTACCTTGTTTTAAAATGGAGGAGATAATTGAATATTTCCATGATGAGGGTGTTAAACATTTTTGCTTAAGCATAGTAAAGGCACTCATCATTTTCTTTATTATATGTTCAGGAAATATGTTGTATAGTTCAGGAATTATTCCATCCAGTCAAGTTATTATCTTTTACATTTTTCTATTTGCTCTTTCACTTCTGTTAGTGTTTATTTAATATATTATTTTGTTGCATTGACACCTTAGTAGTTCTATTTTCTTGAATAAAAGTATTTTTTATATTATCGGTCTCCAAAAGTGGTGTGTTTATATCTTTGTAGTAGTTTTTTGAACACTTTGAATATGGCGATTAAGTTGGATATACTCAACTGAACTATCACTTTTATATTTAAGCTGATTAATAAGATTTTGATTGTTTATTTTTTGGGATCTTACTGCTATTTTATGTAGATATTTGGGATTTACAGCATGAGATTGTAATTTAAAATTTTCAAGGTTTATGGCTACCTTATGATTCAGAACTTCTAAGTATTTCTGATTTAACTCAGTAATTTCAATATGTGCTTCTTTGGTTTTGCATCCATTTTTATCTTGTTTGTTTTTTTGCAAGTCTAAAAGTTCTTTGTCCCACTCTCCTTTTTTTAAGGCACCAACATTTAATTCTACCATATATATAAACTTTAAAAGTAGCCCATAATATAGTATCAGTCACTTCACCATTATCATTTGTTTCCATAAACATGTCAATTTCTTTCATTATCCATTCCCTAAAGTCTTTTAACTTAGTTATGTAAGCAGGAGTTCTCTGTAGAAATCTTAATTCATCTGTATGTGTAGTTAATGTAAAATTTATAGCATTATGGTCTGAAAGTGGACAAGTCATTATAGATACGGCACTTATTTTTGAGTGTATATTATTTCATACAAAGACCTCATCTATATTTGTTTGTGTACCAAGCCGATATGAATAGTGAGTATAGAATAAGGAATAATGTTCTCTTAGACCATGTATATGTTTAAGGTTCATCTGGTTTGTAAAGTAATTTAACTTCTTGGCTTGAGATGTTAGTTTTATTTTGCCATTTTTAGAAGTGTCATTGCCCGATAATAGACCGTTAAAATCACCTATTGCTATAATTTCCTCTTTTACATTTAAAGTAATCAGGTCCAGATGTTTGTTGACATCTTTAATATTTAGTCCTGGTATCCAGTATGCATTCATCAAAGTATAATAACTGCTATTGATTTCTAAAATAACCATGCTTAGCATCCAATCTTTATCTGAAATTGTATCTATAATTCTTGGCATAGTGTATTTTTCCATAGAATAAGGGTGCCTCTTCTGTTAGTCTTAAAACTTTAATCACCCAGAATGGTATAGCCATTAAATGAGTATTTTTGTAGTCTCTTTTTAATGGATAGGTATCATTTAAAAAGATCTTGGCTTTATGCATTTTGATATATTTAAGCAAACCAGCTCTTGTGACATTATTGTTCAAACCATTAATATTTAATGATAAACATTTATAAGCCATTGACTATAATTTGTATGTTATTTACTGAAAGTCCTTTATTCTGTGTTGATTTGAAATCTATTGAGAACGTACTTATCATGGATGTATAACATGTAAGCACTATTTTCCAAATCCAAAAACTATTAAACACATACATAGGGTTGCCACCTTTTCAAATGCCCAAAGTGGGATATTTTTTGTAGAAACATCAGATTTTGCAGGGTAAAACATACCCACGCCAAGTACAAAGGACAGAACTTCACTTTTTTGCCAGAATAAAAGCTTATTCTTGTAGCATTTGAGTTGCTTATTCTATTTCTTATAACATTTAGGTGTTTCAGATACAAAATAACTGTTTTATGCAACTATTAAAGAAAGTAAAGGAAATATTTTTGTCCTAAAATCTCAGGACATTTGCCATTTTTCCAAATTTTTTTTGCAGGACACTGCCCAAAGAGGGACTGACCCTCGCAAAGTGGGACAGGTGGTAACCCTACACATACATGAAACAAAGTTTCTGGTTTAGTTAAAAACTTAACTAAACCATCCATCCACCACCTTTCCAACACCAAAAGACACAGATTATCCATCTCTGCTTAGAATATAGTATAAAAACAAAAAAAGCATTATGAAAGCAACTGAAATCTGAGTCCATGAAGTATACATTAGAATGTGTCCAATATAACTGAAGCTATATGAATGTGACATATAATAGCACCTCTGATAAGTAAATATGTCAGAAATACACATCAGATAAATGTTAAAACCTGAAGGTTAAAAGCTGAAGGTTAAGAAGATTAATATTTCCATGACTTTTCAAGAAACATCAGATGTTTTAACCATTTTGTCAGTCATCTATCCAACATTTTTCATGTAAGGGGAGGTTGGCATAATGGTTACGGTGTTTACCTTACTGACACAAGGTGCAGAGTTTGATTCTCACTTGGGGTAATTGGCTAGGCTTAAAATGGCCCACAAGGGCAGTTAGCCTGGTACTAAACTATGAATCTATATATGTGTATGTATATATATATATATATATATATATATATATATATATATATATATATATATATATATATATATATATATATATATATATATATAATATAAATATAAAAAACATTTATTACCAAAAAAGGCCTCACAATCCCCTGTTTAGTAAATAAAGGTTTAGTTATGTAGCATAAGTCTGTTAATATGCGGAGTTTTCTAATGCAGGTCCTAGTTCAGTTGATGTCATTCATTTATTAAAAGTGTCATTGAATCTGCAAAGTGTATGCATCCATAAAAGAACGTGGGTATTTTCAAAGGAGTTAAACACTTTTTTATCAGAACTAATTATCTACCATTTAAGGTATCTAAGTGAAGGATAACAGAATTTCAGGAGAAAAGAATTCTAAATACAGCCATTTAACAAGTTCAAAAGGTGAAGTGATGTCATCACTGTTTCATCAAGCTGCAGCTTCATAAACTTGTTAAAAGTATCTAAATAGTCTCATGCAGAGCAGAGGTCGTCTCTAGTAAGGAAAAAAAAAACATTTTGGCAAGAAATAAAATCTTGGAGCTTTGAGTTTGCAGGAAGCAAAAAAAAAAAACGCACTCAAGCTGCCTTGGTGCATTTCATTAATCTCCACAATGATAACAGTCATGCAGACCACCAGTTTCCTCACAAAACGTCAGCACCATGAAAAAAATTAACCTTTTCATATAAAAACAGCTGTTTAGAAGTAGCAGCTGCCTCAAATCAGAAAACACTTTATAACATTTCATTTACCCACCAGTTAACCAGACCAGAGAGAGAGAAAAAAGTACCTTTTGTGTGTGTGTGTGTGTGTGTGTGTATATATATATATATATATATATATATATATATATATATATATATATATTGTATTTAGCTATCTATAAACCACTATTAATGTACTGTATTATTGTTTGTATGTATCTAAACAGAGTCTAAAACATCTAGTTAGAGACACTCATCAGAAATAGTGTTACTCCACCACTGACCCACTAGAAAAAATGCACTTTGGTATTAAGTCAAATTATACTATTTCTGAAGAATTAGAAGACTTATATCATTTGTAGTTATTTAGTATGTAAAGTACTTATAATGGGGAAAAGAGAAAAAAGGAACATTAGCAACAAAAAAGAATAGGAAGAAAAGAGGGAAAGAGAGAATGTTATTTAAATACTTGGTGCTATATGTAATTAGAAGAAGTAGATATAGAAAGGAAAAAAAGTTAATAAGAATATGATTTACATTACCTTACAGTATATTTTCCAGAATCATTATGATTCATAAAACAAAGCATTTAGTATTAGAAGAAATGTATTCATTTTTCCTTTAGTTTTAGTTTAGTTTGCTCCTTCATTCACAGACCTTCCATTTTTTGTTGCATGTCTCTTTAAACCCTGGGATGACCATTCCATTTTTCTATGTCTGACAGTATTTTCTTCTTTTGGATAAATTCTACTGCATCTTGTAGGGAATCAAGGATCGTCAATCCTTTTGGCAATGTGATTTTTATTCTTGCAGGAAAAAGAATTTGAACTTTAATATTGGCTTTTTTCAAGGACTTAGATGAACACACTTTTTTCTTCTGGATATGACTGTAGAGCTGTAGTCATTGTCAAAATGATTAACTTTTTCACCCATCTTAATAGGGGAATTAGTCCAAGCTGATCTTGTGAGGAAAGAAATCTAACTATTATAAACCTTGGGTTAGATGAACTCTGTGATGAAGCTGGATTTGCCAGGGACCGATGAGCCCTCTCAATTCCAAAAGAGAGGGATTCAGGCATGTTTAGTGCTGATGAAAACCACTTTATTGAGGAATTGAATCATGTTAGTACCCTCCTGTTTCTCAGGGATTCCATATATCCTTATGTTATTCCTCCTTGATCTACTTTCAAGGTCTTCCAGTTTCTCAGTCAGCCTGGTGTTTTGTTTCAGAAGAAATTCATTGTGGTTTTCATTTTCTGTTTACTCTAGTATCTAGGTCAGTTACTGTTTCCTCCCAGGCAAGAATCTGTTCAGATTGTTTTTTTTTTACTATTCCATTTTGTTTTCAAATTTATCCATTTTTAGTGACAGTTCTTGGATGTTTGATATTATAAGATGTAGTTTTCTTCACTGCACTCTCATGGTGTGGGTTCTTCGAGTTTATCATGTTGAGATCTGCAGTAGAAAATGTCTCAACAGGAATAATTAAATTCTCTTAACTATGTTAATTTTCAGACAAGAGTCTGTTAATCTATCTTTTAGTATACTTTTAATTAGATTTTTCTAAAAATTGAAGTATATTTCCTGTCAGGATATTAAAATCTACGCAGCTCTATGGATTTCTGCTGCTGTCAGACTGGCATATTGGCCACGCCTCAGGAAGAATATTCTTAAGACAACTGACTATAGCAACTCTAATCTAACACCTGTCTCTCGGGTCTCAGATTGCAGGGATAAGTTTGTTTATTATTGTTTGATATCTGGGTAGGTGGACTGGTCTGAAGACCCTTTTTAGTTATATCCCCAGCCTCAGATGGGCAAACATAAGTGTTGCAATGCAGCATACAGATTTCAGTGTTACAGATATAAGTTTTTTTTATATACACAGAATATCTACAGATTAGTGTTAACAGATGGTTTTAACATGCACAGAATATATACAACTAATCGATTAGCTGTATTATAAGTAAATAATTATAAAGTGAATTGTTTCTAAACAAGGAAGACTTGGAGGCATAGCAGAATGAAAATGAGATGTTGCCCTTGTCTGTAGAGCACTATATGCATATTCATTATGAATTAATCATTTCCAGAATCACGCTGTCATCAGTTTTTAATATTTTTCTCTTATTCCACAGTTTTATCTGGAGGAGCTCTTTCTAATGGTATGATTGAACATTTTTAACATGCACTAATATAGGTCTTCGATTTTTTTTATCATGGGCAGTTTGGGGGTACACACACAGAGACACAAACACACACACTTCCCTTAACTTAAATTATGTTGTGGAATACCAGTCCAGATTTGGAATACCATTCGATTTGCTTATTTGTACTTTTAGAAAATGAATGCAGTCCTAGTCTGTATGAAGTCCGTTTTCCTTGGGATAGCAGAACATCTGTATTTTTCTATGTACTGTCTTTTTTAAACAGTTCTTGGGAAAAATCTGTTATTCAACTAGTCTTTCCTTTATTTTAAGTTCTTATTTCTGCAGTTTTATCAGCTCTTTTGAATTGCTGCATAGGGAACTTCTTCTGTTTATACCTGCCTTTTGTCATTTACCTTATGTGAACACATCTGATTGCATTTATTTTTTTTTCGTCTAAGTTACTGGAGGGCATCTCTTGTGCAAAATCTGAAACCTGAACTGCTTTTTGCTGAATAGCTGCAAGGCTGTTCTCCACCAGAGTTTTTCTTTTCTAATTGATTTTCTCTTTCTCCAGATTACATATTTGCCAGCATCCAGGCAGTATAGACACTAACCAATGACTGAATTTTAACCAAACGGTTATCTTTTACTGGATTTTTTTTACACCCGTTTTGTTTTTTCTACTGAGAGAGCTTTAATCCGACCACTTTTAAGAGTGCAGCAATCTTGGAATCTCCCCCCCTCCGACTCTGTGCTTTGAGTTTAACATTATAGGTTCATAGGTTTATACTAGACTATCTGCCCTAAGGCATTTATAAGGCTAGCCCAAAGTTTTGTGGCTTACGCCACCCCTTATATGAAAAAATACTGTGCCCATTAGTTTGTTGTGCCTCTGTCCAGCAGTGACACAGAGATGATTCCCGGGGTAAACCTATGATCTCCCATCCACAGGTCAAGATTTCTCTTGAACAGAGCCAGCGAGGTGCTCTGCCTCACATGGGCCGGGATTTTATTCCACAGCATAGGGAGTCTCTGAGAGGTAACTTGCTTATTATATGTACTGAAATTACCACTACCACTTCTGATCCACATTACCACTTAATCCTTTGGGTGAAACTGAGGGTGACCGTATTAACATTTGTGTAAATGAGAAGTGGGATTAATATAGACAGTAATTATTAATTAATATATTAATAAATTAATTACAAGAGGAGGAAACTAGTATAGAAAAGAGTAAAATCCCAAGAAGGGAAGACATCCCTGATCAGTATCAGCAAGAAACTTCGATCCCTCATAAAATCATCCAAGGCGAGCTTCAAAAGAAAAATTGCCAAGGACTCCAAAGATAACCACAAGGCATTCTTTAGCTATGTCAAGAATCTAAGTGGCAGTGCTCAGATCTGCTCGGAGTTGGTGCAGAATGGCGCAAAATACACTGAACCGACCGATATCGCCAACATCCTGGCAGACAGGTTCAGCGCAAACTTAACCCCCTCTCACCCCCAAAAGGGCCCATAACCATACCAGAAGAATGTAGAGTCCCTGAAATCACAGATTGTTTTTACTTAGTTGTGTTTGGCTAGGCAGTTATTCCCTGTCAGTATAAAACATTGCAGGTGCCAATAAATGTGTGTACAGCTTAGTCTTGTTGGTTGCATTTAAATGCTGTCTTTAAGTCAGATTTGTTTCCTTTGATATTACTTGTTTTAAGGCTTTTTGGATAGAAAATTTATTGTAATATAACTTGCATATTATTATTTAGAAAATTGTTCGTTGCTTCACCGCGATAGGACAGTTGGTGATGTAACCTTTCTTGATTGGTTGAAGCATGGGGATGATCTGTAAATCAATATTATTGGTCTTCATTTAGAAGTTGTTACAATTCGTGATTTCTTGCTTCAAAATTGTATTTGATTAGTTATAGTTCAGATGGGTCAGTTTTTAGTATGTTTACAGTTCATTTTTATACAATGACTGTTGACAAAATTAACATCTATCGTAAAGTTATTTTCAGCTAGTCATCTGATTAAGACAGTATAACAGGTTTTCGTTGCTTAACACAAGTGTAAGAATAAGTCTGTAAGTCAGTCTTGATTGGTTAATAAATGAAAACATCTTCACAGAGTTGGTGAAGGAAACTATGTATTGTATTTGATGCCAGAATTGGTTCTTTTACCTAATTGGCTTACATGTAGCTACAGTCTTATGACGATTTATGTATACTACAGGCTTTAAGCCTGACCAACGTTGTATTAGAGCCTATACAATTTATGTTGATTGGCTGATTAGTAGGGTGACCCCTTCTGATTGGCTGAAGTACGGGGATGGTTTGTAGGCCAAAATTATTATGATCCTCTTGCTTAAGTTGCCAGTTTTCACTCAACGGTGGTTGCTACATCATAGATTTAATGTCTTAGTGCAACACTGTTCCACTAATCCACTAGATAAGGATAATCTAATACATTTCGAACGTTAAACATGAGCTTAAACATATAAATTAACTTTTAATAATAGGTGAAACGCCACATTTTTTGCCCATGATCAGTGCCAGTTTTTATTCAGTGGTGCTCTCTAAAGTCAGTATCTTATTGTAAGGTCCTTCACACTAGATCATTTAATAAGGACAAACGAACATATTTTTAGTGTTAAATACGAGCTAAGAAATTCTGTTCAAGTTAATGTTAAACATGTATTTAGTGATTGGCTAATAAACGAAAATACCTTTACTGATAGATGGAGGAAATGTAATAATGTTAAGTTGTCTATCTCGCCTTCATTCTTGCTGTTTGGGATCGGAGCCGATCCTCGGCTCCGACTCGGCCATCTTCAATAGCTCGAGAGCTGTTTACTGGCTCGAGGCTACCCTTTATCCCATGATGCCTAGCGATAGCTACCCAGATCTCATTTGCCGCTTCAACTGTGAGGTGTGTCGTTTTTTGGCTCAGGCTTGTATATTTTCAATTTTTTGTGTAAAAATATTCTCTCAGACCCTTTAAACAAATAGATTTTTACTGCTACTTAGCTTTATTCTGTACATGTTGAGTATTTCGTTCTTCTTAGTTTCCCTTTTATTTAGAACTCATTTAAGTTGGAGAGTTCTCCCTAGAATAGCCATTTAACTTAGAGGCTCTCCTTTCCTTTTTTGCTATCTTTAAAAAAAGGTTAGATATATTTATAGGTGTACTTGTTTAGAATAGTACTTATTTGTCTGTGTTTCCCTTGTGGTACTTTGTTTTTTGTAGTTGGGTCATGTTTAAGGAAGCTAAAGTATCTGGCTTTAAAACGTGTGACTCATGCTGTCAGAAAATGTCTCTGACAGATGGGCACACTAGTTGCGTTTATTGTTTGGGTGCTGTTCACCTGCAGGACTCTTGTTCGATTTGCCATGCCTTTAGTCCAAGAGTTATGCAGGAGCGTAAGAACAAATTGATCCTTAGGGGTCTGTTAAAACCTCAGGATTCACCGGCAAAGAGTTCCCAGCCAGTGAAATCGCCAAAATCCGCTAAATCGTCGGCTCCACCTTTGGAGCTGACTCCTTTACAGGATTTACCGAGCATGTCTGTTCCTGCTGGCACCGACAAGACAATCCCTCCGTCGGCTCCATCGGATGTTTCGTAGCCGTCTCGGAGCCATAAGAGGCTGAGGTCCGCTTCATTGGAGTTGGTTCATTCGGCTCCTCTGTCTCCATTATTGCAAAGTGAGCGTAGCCACCATTTTTCACACTCCTCTCGATCCTCTAGGCTGTCTGATCATGATGTGGAGAGAATATTAAGTAGGTTGCTTAAGTCACAGACACTAGCAAAATTATGTTCTAGCCCTCCTCAACAGGTATCTGCTCCATCCACCTCCTTCTCTGTTCCTCCTCCGACTCCATTGAGTTCGGAACCGGAGTTCGTTGGGGTTTGGGTAGTGGAACCATCGACTCCAATCACCATCTACTCCAGTTAGCTCGATAGTTCCTTCGATCGAGGAATCTGGATGCCAGGGCTCCCTAGTCAGTTCCGAGGGGGCAGTCGGCATCGGCCCCTTGTCTGACCCTGTTCTCCCTCTCGGAGCATCAGCGCAGGTGAGCTCAGCTCCAACATCGGCCTTGGAGCCGTCCCCTTTGGCGCGGAGAAAGAGTCTTATTTCGTCTGAACCGGAGCTTTCTCTGCCTCGAGGCAGGGACGCCTTTGAGGTCATGCGGAGTGTGCTGTCCCCCGAGACAGCTCCACTACCAGCTCCATCGGCTCCGTCCCCGTAGTGTCTGTGTCAACCTCTGCTGCTCCTCCAGACCCCAAGCGTAGGGAACCGATGCCCCAGGACACCCCATTGAGTATTTCCTCTTCTGAGGCCTCCCCGGATTACTCAGAGGAGCCCCCTTGGAAGAAGTGCAAGAGGAAGCACGTTGACTCCCCTGAGTCTGTCACTTTTGATACAGACTTAGATAAATCGGAAGGGTCCCCAAGATCCCCCTCTGAAGATGTTTCCTTTTCGGACATCCTTAACATGCTTAGGCAGAGGGGGAACTGGACTCCCCTAGCCCCTACAGAGGATGAGTCTGTATTCCTGGACGCTTTCAGTTCCTGACCTTCCACCTCCTGGGTTTCTCCTCCTTTCGACCCACGTGTGTCAGTAGTGGCTCGAAAGGCGTGGTCAGCTCTGAACACAGCAGAACCAACTCCGAAGAGACCTAATGAATTTATTACAGCCCCCCAGGATAAGCAATTCCTTTCTAAAGGTGTGCCCGTTGATGCCATGGTGGTAGCAGCAGCCACCAAGAAAGAGTTAGCGGAGACCTCTTCATCTGTTCATCCCCCTAACAAGGAGTCTAGGATGATGGACAGGTACAGAAAGTGAATGTTTGCTTCAGCGACCTTCTCCAGGAGGTCCCTGAACTGTCATTTTACTCTATTTCAAAGGGATCTCCTTAAAGAGCTTGGAGATGCCCTTCAAGATCCTACAGCTGAGGGAGTACAAGCCAAAGTAGCTTCCCAGCTAGCGACTCTTAATTCTGTAGTTAACTCCTCCACGAGGCTCATTTCTTATGCAGCCGATGCAGCGAGTAGAGCCGCTGGTACGGGTGTGGCCCTCAGGAGGCATGCTTGGATGCGGCTCTGTCGCTTTGCAGAACGAGCATCCTTCACCAATACCCCCTTTGGCTCCTTTCTCTTTGGGCCACAGGTGAAAGACACGTTGACTAGGTGTGAGCAAGAAGGCAAGACTCTCTCTGCCGTGGGAGTCTGTTTTTCCACTCCCTCTAGACCTTGACCCAAGGGTCAGAAGAGTGGGAAGATGTGGTTCCGCAAATCTCTGTGAGCTTTGCCTGACACACGTGGTGATTTTTCCTCCAGAGGCAGAGGGGGAAACAACAATAATAGACGCCGCCCTCGTGGCAGAGGGGGTCCGCAGAACTAGGGAAACAGAGAATCCTTCTCTGACAAGCCCTTCCAACATCCCTGAAGGGTTGCCCGGCTGCTCACCTCTGGAGGCACTTGGGGGAAGACTTTCGCTGTACCCAAAAGCCTGGCAAAATTTAACAAAAGACAGATGGGTACTATCCATTATATCCGGAGGTTACAAAATTCCCTTCCATCAATCCCCCTTACTGTCAAAAACAGCCCTTCCAGATGTTCCACCCAGTCTGAAGGAGCAAGCAGTAATAGAAATTTCAAAACTGCTAGAAAAAAGAGCCATTCAAGAAGTCCCCGCAGACCAGCATGGATCCGGAACTTACTCAAGATTCTTTTTGGTACGGAAAAAGACAGGAGACTGGAGATAGATTCTGGATCTCAGCAGACTAAACAAATCTGTACAAAGAACAAAGTTTCGGATGGTCACGCTACAGTCCATTCTACCCTTCCTGGGTCAGGACAATTGGATGTGCTCTATTAGATCTTCAGGATGCGTACTACCTTAGAAGATATCAATATGGACAGATGCTCCAAGAGATTTCTTTGGTTTCGGCTGGGGGCCAGTCATTACCAGTTCAGAGCTCTGCCCTTTGGTCTCACCACAGCCCCCAGGGTGTTCACCAAGTGTATGGCAGTGGTCATGGCTCACCTGAGACGTCAAGGATTCCAGGTGTTTCCATAGCTAGATGACTGGCTCCTCACTGCTACCCCCAGGCATCAACTCTTACAAGCGCGAGATTATACAATCACATCTTGCACCCAGCTAGGTATTACAATACATTTCGAAAAATCTACCTTCTTTGCCCTGTCAGTCTATCACTTACATAGGAGCAGAATTAAACACAAGGGAAATGTTCGCAAGGTTACCACTGGAAAGTGTGTCCACAATTCGTCAAGTGCAAATCCTAATGCAGAGCAAAAAGATCCAAGTCAGATATGTCCTTCAAACTCTGGGCTCCATGGCAGCTGCCATTCTTCTAATTCCTTTACCGTGTTTCCACATGAGAATTCTTCAGTGGCTTCTTTTCACCCAGTGGTCTTTCCAGGAGCTACCCATGTCTCACATGATCCTGATTACAGAAGCATTCAAAAGGCACCTTTCTTGGTGGATGGTCTCCCCATTAGTGACTCAGGGCAGACCTTTCATACAGCCCCCTCCGGTAGCCACTGTGACTACAGACGCCTCCCTGATAGGATGGGGGGCATTATCTGGGCAGGACAGTCCAAGGCACTTGGCAATCTCACGAGTACCATCTGCACATAAATGTCTTAGAAATGAGAGCCGTGCTCCTAGCATTGCAAGCCCTTCAAGCCTCTCTTCCTTCCGGGACCATTGCAATTCAAACAGACAACATGTCAGTGGTGTGGTACATCAACAAGCAGGGCGGAACCAGATCCTACCCCCTTTGTCGAGAAGCACTCAGACTGTGGCAGTGGGCAATTTCCTCCCAAAGTTTTCTGATTGTGACACACATCTGTGGGAGATCCAACATCCTAGCGGACAGGCTCAACAGAGCTATCCTCATGCCTCACGAGTGGTATCTGAATCGGGAAGTTGTGGATCTTATCTTCCGTAAATGGAGACAGCCTTGCTGCGATCTTTTTGCCACCCCTTTAAACAGCAAATGCAGCAACTACTTCTCCCTTCTTCCGCTTCCAGGTCACATATCCAGAGACGCTCTAGTCCACGATTGGCCTCAGGGACTTCTCTAGGCCTTTCCCCCGTTTCCCCTGATACCAAAACTCATACAGAAAGCAAAATTGTTGGGTTGCAAAATGATCCTCATTGCCCCCCTACTGGCCTCGACAGATATGGTTCCCATTCCTGCACCCCTACCTTCTCAATCAGCCCTAAACTCTGGACCCAATTCCATGTCTGATTCATCAATTAGACGGGTTGCATCAATCCCTCCAAACTCTCCAGCTCACAACTTGGATTGTTCCACTTCCAACCTTAACCAGGCTTCCCAGCATTTCCCCAGCAGTCCGTGAGATTATCGTTTCCTCAAGTCTACAACGAGAAAAACTTATGCTAGCAAATGAAAACATTTTTCCTCACTGGGCAGAGTCTAGGAATGTGGATCCCTTCTCAGCCCCAGTCCACGAAATTCTTGAATTTCTAGCGCAACTTTTTCACTCCGGGGCCGCTTCTGCTTGGATTAGGGTACAATTAGCGGCCATTTCTAATTTTCATATCAGTTTGCCAAATTCTAACATCATGTCTCATAAGCTCTGTAAAGCTTTTTTGAGAGGAAACATCTCTTCTTAGACCTCCAGTGAGAGATCCCCCTCCTCCTTGGGACCTGAATTTAGTCCTAACTTAATTCTGCCCCATTTTGAACTGGCAGCATCCTGCTCCATCAATTTTCTGTCTTGAAGACCCACTCTTTCTGGTTGCTATCACTTCAGCTAGGTGTGTTTCAGAACTTCAAGCACTATGTGTTCGTCCTCCTTACCTGGTGTTTCACAAGGACAGAGTTTCTCTGATGACTAATCTTTCATTTCTTCTTAGTCTTCTCAGAAAATAATTTAAATCAATCAATACATCTCCCTGTGTCTTCCCCAATCATAGCAACAAGGCAGAGTACAAGCTTCACCAATTGGACGTTAACAGCCAATTCCGTTTTTACCTATATAGAACTAAAGAAATTAGAAAGTCAGACCAATTATTCATTTCTTATGCCTTAAACAAGGTCTCCCAGTTTCCAAGGTGACCTTATCCAGATGGTTGTCCCACACTATTACATTTATTTACTAGTTACGGAATAAGGAGTTGCCAACTAAACCGAAAGGTCATTCTTCTAGGGCATTGGCTACCTCTGTAGCTTTTCAGTCTAGGTTGCCCATGGATTCCATCTTTGCATCTGCCACGTGGGCAAACCCTCATACCTTTGTTTCTCATTACACGGTGGATATGGTCTCCCGGAGCAGAGCTGACTTTGGTTCCACTGTTCTGAAGAGTCTGTTCCACTGAGCCACCCAGGATGTTAGGTGCTAGGGACGCTGTCCCAAACAGCAAGAATGAAGGCGAGATAGACAACTTAACATTAAGAAGTTATGTACCTACCATAACGTTACATGTTAGTTGTCTTCATTTCATCTTCTTTCTTGCGTCCCTCCCTCCGTCCCCCGTCCTAGTGGATCGAAAGGAGTCTCTTTTTCACTGGCTGAGTATTCTGTTGTTGTTCTGGCTAGGTCTTCCTAACCTATTATAGATATTAGGATGCATGGAACAACCAGTTTTTTTATAACTGTTTTTTTTCATATTATGTCTGGGATTAACTTTTTCAAACGAGATCTGGGTAGCTATCTCTAGGCATCATGGGATAAAGGGTAGCCTTGAGCTAGTAAACAGCTCTCGAGCTATTGAAGATGACCGAGTCGGAGCAGAGGATCGGCTCCGATCCCCATACAGCAAGAAAGAAGGCGAGATGATGACAACTAACATG
>NC_056748.1:1165219107-1165294107 GCF_019279795.1 Protopterus annectens | reverse complement strand
GAAGTCATTAGGGAGTTGGTCATCTGCTAGACAGGTAGGCTTTAGTTTTTGATATGGTTGTGGCACCATTCTTGAGATCATAAAAAATTAATTTGATGTCTCGCAAAAAACATAGGTATAACACAGTAAGCTATGATGGCAAAAAACAATCAAAAACATTTGTATGGGTTTAAAAGAGAAGTAGCTGGGTTTAGAGTTAGTGGAAGTAGGCACTGTAAGGGGTTGGTTAGATTTATTTAAATGTGAGGGGATAGTATTGATGAAATGAGTGTTAAATTGGGATGCTAAGCTTTCAGTGCCATTTGTAGTAGATGGTGCAGAGGTAGAGGTTTTGCCAGGGTTGAGGAGGTAGTTAATGTTTTGCCTAAATTTGTGTGTATTTGTGTTTTTGCTGACAGGCTAAAGATAAGATTTTTTGTCAGGTAATATTTGTTAGGTTACTTAGTTTGTAAGAGGTGCGGTTTTCTGAGGTTTTGGAGGTTTGATAAGTAGTCCAGGCTCCTTTGTTTAATGAGAGATTTTGCATCTTTGGTTATCCAAGCGTTTTTGGCTTTGGAGCAAATTTTTATTGTTGGGAAGAGGTTAAGTATGTTGAGGAAGGAATCATTAAATATTGTACAGCTTGGTGTAGAGTAGAGCAATTTCAGAGGTGACCAGTTGCAGTTTTGAAGTAGGGAATTTAAGATGGTAGGGGAAAAATTTATTTTGTTGCGTACGTGTTTGAAAATGACATTACAGGGGGAGTGAATGTGTTTCCTTAGTAGAAAGGTAGGGGAGTGAACACTGAGAGAATTGGAGGCACCCAGTCTGGTGGGCAAAGTTGGGATTATTGGTTAGTATCCAGTCTAGAATAGATTCTTTCTTAGTATGTTTATCGTGGGGAAGTTTATAGTTTGTGTGAAATTGAATACATTGATAAAATTGGGGTTGTCAGATTAGGAGGATAGCCAATCCAAGTTGAAATCACCTAGCACTATAGTTTCTAGGTTGAAAGTAGAGGATGCCCTGGATTGGAAACTTTCAGTGGTAGGTAGATTATTTCCTGGTGGTAGCTATTAGGAGGCAATAATTATGGTTTTATGTGGATTTACTTCAACTCAGGTGGTTAGAATTTCTGCTTCTGATTAGATCTGGGTCTCAGATTAATTTTTCAATTTTGAGAAAATTTTTATGCGTTATGGTAATACCTCCACCAGGCTTGTTCAGCATATCTTGTCTAATAACATTAACGTCACTGATTAGTATTTCCTCATCTTTAATGTGTGGTTTTAGGCTTGTCTTGGTAATTACTATATCACGAGTGTTGGTAGCTAGGGCTGCATGGAATTCACTAGTTTTTTTTTGTGATACTTCTGAGGTTAAAATTAGTTACGATCAAGTCTGATTTGGAATTTTTTTAGAGGATGAAGGTGGAGCATAGTATGAGCAGGTGTGGGTATTATTGGGTGGTGTGGGAGTTAGCTGCGTGGGTCCTGGGTTAGGATGCATGTCAGCTTGGAGTTTGATTTCTGTTAGTGAGTGTAGAAGGAGAGAGATTGAGCTTGGATATTAGTCGAAATAAATCTGGATAGGAAGGAGGGTTGGTGGTATGGTCTTATTTATAGTGGAAGAGTAATATGTTAGAGTTAGTGTACAGGTTAGAACAGATATGAAAATGGATATTTGGTTTTGTATGGTATGTAATAGTGGGGAGTGTAGGGGGGTAGTGTGTTATGTTCGATGTAGTGGAGCGGGAGACTAGGTAGAGGGTAATGAGTAGGGGAGAGTTGCTCAAAAGAGTGGTGATGATGGACATGGTGAAAGAGGGAAATAAAAAAATGGGTGGTTTGGTGGTGCAGTTTAATAGAGAGAAATGTACTGATAAAGTGATGTGGTCGGGGAAACTGTTGTGTGGGATGAAATAATGAGGTGGGAGGGGAGAGAGTGATAGAAAAAAATTGATTGTGGGTGTTGAATGAGGTAGCTGCGTGTTATAGGATAATGAGTTAGAAAGGTGTGGTTTAGTAAGTTTAAGGAAAGTGGAGGTCAGTGGGAAAGGGGGTAGGGTAGTGGAGCGGAGTGAGCCTGAGCAAAGCGAGGGGGAATGGAGCTGGTTGAACTAAGCCCAGAGGCAAGCACAGTCCAGAAACAATCAGTAAATGCTCTTTAACAGAAAGAGGCTGTATACCATTAATAGTAAGAAAAAGAGGCATTGTTGTGTAGTACTATCAGGTAAGAAATGGCTTTAAGCAGGCTAAGTCCAGCATTTAATAGACATAAGTTTGTTGAAACTAACAGTCTATTAAGAATGGGGGGGGGGCGTTCCTTGCTGCCACGCTACTTTACAGCATACTGACTCGCTAGAGAGTAGATATTGCCTTAATTATAATTTAAAACCTAAAACCAAGCCAACATACATTTGTAGATAAAAGAAACGCAAGTTGAGATAGCTGTATGATGAGTGATTTTCATTGCACTCGTTTATTCAGTATGCAGGACTTTTAACAGTATGCTAGCAGTGTGGTGAGTAAAAAGATAAACTTGTCTGATAGCTGAGGAGAGAGAGAAAATAAAATAAAAATGACCAGTTATGGTGTTTAGCACACAAAGTATAGATGGAGGTATTTTAGAGAGGACAGAAAGAGAAACTGAAATAATATAAACACAACTGTTAAGACTACCACATTAGCATTCACTGTAGCACAGTAGTACAAATACAATGCTACACAAAATTTAGCTTTAAAATGTTGCTCAAGTTAAAAAAAATATATAGTTAGAAAAAAAATAGTTAATACAGAAGTGCAAACAGGGTGAAAAATTGTTACGTTCCTCTGAGCATAGCAGAACACACAGCCACAGCTAGACAGCCGGCTATTATACATGTTGCAGTCAACATTATATACTAAAGCATACTTGAAATCTATTAAAAGAAAAAAATAAGAAGTCACTAAGAGGAGGTAAAACAGTAAGCAAACAATTGCAGTAAACAATGGATAAAACACAGCAAGATACTTTTGTCCACGCTAAGACAGCTAAAACTACTGTAGTTGAACCAGGCATAGCGTATAGAGTGCAGCATTTACAATTAGTGTTTTAAAACACAGAGCAGGCAGCTACTCAAGTTTACGTAGCTGTAGTTGAATCGGACATATAATGTATACAGTGCAGCATTTACATTAGTGAGTTTTAAAACACAGAGCAGGCCTCTAGTCAAGAAGTCTAAGTAGCTGTAATCACAAAAATATGACAAAGAAGTAAATGAAGTTACAGAGCAAGCTGAGGGAACACAGTTAAGAGTCAGCAGCAAGGAAGATGGTTTGAAAATGGGTTGTTATTGTCCTTTGACCATGAATTATTCTTGTCCTTTGACCAAGAGAATGCTTGAAAACAAATTTAGGGAACTTATTTGTTACGTAATTAATCTACGTAACATAATTGTGGCAAGAGAATTATGTCAAGTCGTGTTTTTAGATTGCAAAATATTCAGCATGAAGTCTTGGATTACAGTTACTTCACAATTGCTGTTCACATTTGGTACTGGTTTCCAGGAGAATTCATAGTTGTCTGATATTAATCCGACAATTTACAGACCTTTATCAGTGTGCAGCTTAGGTGGTCTTGGATCATCATTTAATTTTTGACTGAACAAATATCTAAAATATAATATAATTTGTATTTATTTTAGTGCCTATTTCCTCAACACGTCACAAAACTGAATGTGATACATACTGATACCTAATAAATGACAGAACAAATGTCAGAATGCAGCTGTATTGGTGTAGTGGGATAAATCTCAAAGTACAGCCCATGTGATTTTATTAGCTTTTGTGGTGTTTAATGAGGCTGAATGAAGGTTGGGCATGCCCATTTTGTGTGTGTGTGTGTGTGTGTGTGTGTGTGTGTGTGTGTGTGTGTGTGTGTGTGAAGCTGTACATATGCAGCCTGAATTCCTTGAAAGATGTTATTGCATTTCTCTTCCTAGGGTGTAGGCTTTTAGCTCAGCAAGCCACCACCCCATGAGAGCCTTTGTTAGCAAGTTCACAGGGGCATGAGTCATAGAGGGGCCAGCATTGTGAATCCCCATAGTGATTATGGATTGCTCATTCCTTTGCCCTGAGGTTGGTGATGGGAGTTAGTTATCAGTAATCCTCATAACCAGGATTCTGGTGGCTACACATGCAGCCTTCGGGATAATGTTGGGACCCATCAGATGGCTGTCTCCTCTGTGGTTCTTTGGGGCTCCTCACCATGTATGAACAAATGAGTGAGAGTCCATGAGGATCTTTAAAAACCTAGCCATATGTTTTTACATAGGATAAATTAGGATGCTTGAAAGTAGGAGGAGTGGCATGTTTGTAGAGGTATACATTCAGTCTTGACATCTAAATTGTCTTTTGTTTAAGACTTTTAAAGTAATTGATAATGTCCTAGCCATCATATGTGTTGGGAAGTTTGAAAAGCATGCATGATATTAACAGATTAATAGCAAATTACACTTAGTAGTGAAGTTTCATTTGCCAGTGACAACTTTTTTCTTAGTAGAATATTTCTTGCAATTCTGCAGCCACAGACTGTGTGCTTACAGAGTGGATTTGGGGGTTTGAGCTAGTTCAGAAGGTTTGAGACCCTTGGAGAATTTAGTTTGCCTTTTGATTGGACAATGCAGAAGTCTCCAAGTGTTGCAATTAAGTCTTCTGAATTATGTTTGCATTTTCTTTGCTCTTAATTGTTTATTATGTATTTATTTTCAGTTGGATTGAATTTGGAGCTAAGTGACCTCGCAAAAATTAAACGTAAGTACACTTTTCTTTTCGGATAATTTGAGCTACCTTGATTTGTATTGCTATTTTGTAACAACGAAGAGAGAATCTTCCTAAGGACTAAAATTGTAGGCGTGAGCAAAAAAAAAATTCTTAAACCATTTCTCAGCATGTCTGACTTGCCCTTCTCTGCTATTTTGAAAATCATTGCAGAAATAAGCCTTAGTGATGTTGACCGCTTATTGTTTGTATGTACTTATGTTGAGCAGAATGTAGGATTCAGAAGTTATCAGAAGCTGAATCACTTTTGTATTGCCAGCATGCAACCAACATCAGTTAAGTTATGAATTAATCCAATTATTCTCTCATATTTTTTATTTCTTTCTGTAGTCTTTTAGATTTTAGTTCTGTAGCATTTATATATGGAAAAGCCTGTCAACAATAAGATTTGAGGTACATAATCATATTTTAATTTAATAGAGTGAATTACTGGTTGTAAACCTGCTTCATCTTTGACTCAGGCCATAAGAGATGATAGCAGCAGAGTAGCTAGTCAAACAGTATGTCAAAGGAAACTTAAAAATGCTGACATGAGAAAAACATGCAGATACTGAACAGTCTGGATCTAATACCTTCTAGAGCATTGAGACAGCAGCACTAATTATTACACAGTCTGGAATCATTATCTGTGTCCGTTTTCACCGGGCTGTCCTTAATTTCAGCAGATTTTTTATGCGAAAAAGAAAAAGGCTAATATTCTGATTTAGTAGAAACGTTGCGACTTTCATGCAGATAGTCTAGAAAACTCAGATACGTTATTTTAAAAGTACTATAATATTAATTTGTTAATAAAACATTGCAGTCCAGCTGTCAGTTGAGTAAATCAAAATTCTTGGTGGTAATATAATCAGTAAGTCACTCAAACACAGAAGTGCCCACTAATCAAGCACTAATGTGCAAGCACTTTTTTTTGGGGGGGGGGTGGGTGATTATGTTTACTGGCTTTGGAATTGCACAAAAAAGAAGAAAGGAGCATTTTGCACTCTGTAATACCCAACACTTTCCCAACTCTGTGATTGCATGGTTTTCAAGTCCACAATTTCTCAAAATAGTACTAATCAATGGTTGTGAGGTTATGATTTGCATTCAACAGTGCATGACAAGTGGAACATTTGGTGAGTTGCTCCTGATAAGTACAACTTCTCTTGGAGGATGGGGGGGGGTGTGGGTTCCTTGAAAAGGTGCCCCTTTGCTGATTCATAGTGTGGTAGGTTGCATACCCCGTTTGAGAAGCAGCAGTGTATATTGATGTGTTTTGCATATACATAGTGTACTGTTAACTGCTAACCCCTAATTGCTGCTTCTGTTTTGTTTACAAGTGTCTGTTCTCTTTGCTATTTAGACCACAGTGTTTATTTTAGTTAATGCAGGTGATGCAGTAGGTTGATCACTCTCCTTTATTTTTAGAAGTTGAAAAAGTTGTTGGTTCTCTACTTCCATTCAGGATTACTTTCCAGTGCTGATGCTACAAAGCACCCTAGTGTTATGCTTGTAACTTTGATGTGCTATACTTGGAACTGAATAATAAACCTAGGGCTCCATCTGCCTAATCTCATCCATGTTTGTTGTCTTTCCACACAGAACTGCATTATTATTGAAGTAACATCATCTACTTAACTAGACCAAATTCCACTAACTGCTATTGGCACTGCCCTCAGAGAGGAGGGCATATCTACAGGATTTAAGCATTCCTTGGTGGTGTTTCACCTTTCCAGTGTTCCATTCAAAGTCAGGGTTTCTGCACCCCATGTTGAGAACATCCTGGACAGTGTCACAGAACCTCCCAAGTCCTTAGATGGTTTGGTAAAACCCCACTGAAACCATTTGTAAGTCATTATCCTTTACATTAACAAACTCCTCTCTCATCTTAGTTTTTGCTTTAAAGACTCCTACAATTGCTACATTCTTGTCATTTTTGTACCATTTGGTGAAATACACAGTCTCTCTAATGCTCCTTGTTCCCTCATGTCTAGGTTTCATCAGATCCTGAGGCTGCTGCCTTTACAGGCACTGACCATTTTGCAGCTAGAGCTTTTTACCTCTGTTGGGGTCTTGAACAGACTCCATTTGAAGTCTGTATTCTAATTCTCCCCAAATGGAAGTTGAACTTATCCTACAAGAAGCATCAGTCAAGAGTTTACATAATACTTGACACCTTTACTACATTTCTGGGGTTTCCTGAGCTGTCCAGAGGGATGCTGGTCAAGAATTTATTCAACAGATCTGTGAATTTTGCTACAGAGTTGGGGGAAGGTAGGCAACTGCAACATAAAGATGATAGTAGCCCTTGGTTGGAGTAGTCATTGATGAGGCTGGTTTGTGCTACTGCAGTCAGATTAAGAGTTGATTTATGAAGTAGTGTAACACCACCTTCAGTAGAAACAACAGGGTAGGATCATTAGGGGAATATTAGTTAAATGTAAACATGTTTTAAGCTGCGGTGGTCATTTTGAGCCAATATTCTGGGGACCTTGAAGAAAGAAAGACACTGATTTTATTGAACTTATTGGAAATGATTGAAGTATTAATCGCATAGAACGGATAGTTTTATATTAAAGATTTTATGGGAAATTTTTGGGGTGATAGTGTGGTATAGGTGATGGTTGGGTTATTGCAGTTGGATAAAGTAGAATTGAGAAGAGAATTAGATGACTTGTTCAGTGTTGAAAAGAATGATTGTATGCTGGAACTTGGAAATGTTACTAGAGGCTGGAGAAGTAGGAGAGGGGCAGTTAAGTGAGACTTGCTTTTACTAGTATGAGTAGTGCTAAAGTGTAGTAGCAAAGTGAGCTACTGCATGTCAGAGTAATAAAATGGCTGAAAACCGAGATAGAGACTAAAGGAAGATGTTTAACATGGAATAATAGAAGTTGTTGGGGTTGTTTTAAAGGAGGTTGTGTTATGTTGGTAATATCCAGTGAACAGAAGATAAATGGCTGTGCTTTGAAAGTACAGTATCATTTTTGGTTGCATTGCTTCAAGTGATGTAATAGTAGTTTGGTGTATTTTAAAACTTGTTGCTTTTAAGGGGAGTTTTTGTGAGAGTGGTGGGCGCAGAGAGGGAGAGTTTAACTTTGCTGGTTTGGAGGGTGACTGGGGAATTTGAGTGTGGAGGGTGAAGCAGGGAACACCTTCATTTTAAACCTTTTTGCTTTTATGGGTTTTAGTTTTTTCATCATGGGAGCAGTTGCTGTGGAGAAGAGTTTAAATTTGTTGGTTTGTGGAGTTGCTGGAGAATTGCAGTTTGAGTGCAGCAAATTATCTGTCCCCTAGCCTGTTGCTAATGTAGTCCACCATCATTATGAAAAGCAGCAGACATAGACCTGAACCATGATGCACCCCCACTCCTACTGGGAACCACTCTGTAAGACCCAACACTGTACTTGAGTTATTGGGTCCTTTTATATAGCCTGCACTAATTCTACCAATGTTTCCAGGTCTGCAAACCATTACAGGACTGCCCAAATAAGCTTATTCGTAATATGCTTTCTCAACGTCTAGGAATGTCTGTTGGTCTCTTTCTTCATCTGTAGCTTTTTGTGTCTCACTGTAAACACTGGGTCAGTTGTGCTGCATCGTTATCTGAATCCGAACTGCTCATCTTCCATCTTACCTGGATAGCAGTTCTCCTGTACGGCTGTCACCCACCCACACTGGAAACACCTAGTATGTGTGAGTATGAATGGGCAGAGTCTAACTTGAGAAAGCATGATGGTCAGCATGCAGTGATGGAGTGTGAGTGATAGTAATGTCTTTTGGCTTTTCCTGGTTAGGGGTCACCACAGCGGAACTCTGGTCCGCTTATGATTGGTAGTAGATTTTACAGTGCCGAGGTGCCAGCCCGATGCCCAACCTTCAACGAAGGCACACCCATTCACACACGCACATACCTGCATGTCTTTAAACGTCACTCTACTGCGGGGAGGACATGCAGACTCCACACAGAAGGCACTCCAGCCGAGAATTGAACTGGACAACCTCTGGCTGTGAGGTGACAACGCTAACCACTGCACCAACGCATCTATCGAGAGTGATAATGAGAGTAAATAGCAAGTGCCTGCTCATCCACCACAGGCGGAGGGATGCAGTAAGGTGTGTCACAGTGCCGACTTTTAGTGAAGACTAGCAGGAAAAGCAGCTGGTATGGAATTGCACCATGTGCTTGGCTTACCAACCATGGTGATGCCATGTAGTCAGAATAGAATGTGTACCTTAGTCTGTGTGCATTGACAAACACTGCAAATGCATCATCAGCAGTAAGCATGTCAACCATGATAATGTGGGACTTGGGGCGTAAGAAAAAATTCCTGTTGAATCTTTTGTTCCCCCTTGGTTGAGAACAATTAGTCAGTCCTTAAACAGTGACAGCACTTTTTTTTTTTTTTTTTTTGTGGTGGGGTAATACCCTCAGACCTTTAGGGATAAAGGTGTCTGAGCATGTATTTAGGTTCCATCACTTAATTGTTGCTATTAATGATGAACATAATCAAATACATTGGCTAAATTTGGAAAGATGTCTTTGGGGGAGGTCAAAAATACCTAAATAAAATGGTTTCTCTTAACATCTATCGCTGGCTTTTTGGACAGTGACCAACCTTTGCTCAATGTTTCTGTTTTTACTGCTCCTGCATACAGTTGCTGCTACATGTTTCTCACTTGAAGTTTACTGAAATTTCACTTTATATCCTTTTTGTATTGAAGACAAAGTTCTATGATGCTTGTAATAACATCAGTCAAGAAAAACACATTTTTCCATATCTTTTTCTTGATATTCATTGTCTAGCATCTGCTTTTACTCTGCGTTGCCTTTTAAGTAACTTAATAGGTTACAGAACAGCACTTTTCTTTGAAGTAGTTTTGCATTACAGTGACAGTAAATGACAGTCTTCAAAACCATATTGTTTTATCTGCTGCATTACAATCTCCATGCCTGTCCTAGCTTATACTGCAAATATTCCCCTTTACTCTGCAAATCTTGTACACTCCACTATAAAGTTGAAGGTTTGTTCGGATGTAAGAGCAGTACATCTGTAGAAATCTACCATAGTCCTGTTCAAGCTATGTCCTGCAATATTCACAGCAATTAGTTCTCCTTTATTACTATTATATGAACAGGCAGAATGTAACTTTTGTGATGCAGACATGGACGCATCTTCACCTTATCTCTTATTTATGTCATTGTGGTAACCTTAACCTCAATTTATAATACCTAATACTTGGTTGTTAAAATGGGTGTAGTGATAATTCCAAAAACTGTTCTTTCACCTTCAGATATTGTTTCTGAGTATAAAATGTCTTATCTTTCTCTCTGTAATTCCAGTCACAGCAGAATTAGCTGAACTGCTGTTAAACTCTTATATTTAAGCACATTTTGAACAATGTATTTTGTTCCCTATATAACCAAGATATCTGTCTTTTTGAAAAATATTTTTTCTTCCTCTTCATGTTCTCCCAGTGGAGTAGCATGTGTGCTTCTCTTCTGAAGAAAAATATGTTGCAGTAATATAGCTGAGTTTGCCACAAAAGTGAACAATAACTCACACCTTGGCTTAGCCCTAAAAGTTAAACTGGATGGAATTGCCAAATGTTCTCTCTCACTCAGGGTTGTACATAGCATTGAAGCATTAATCGTACCTGTTGTAGGATCTGAAAACCTCATAGTTTCATAAAACCTTTCAGTAGTAGTCTACACAGATCAAATACACATAGTCTAGACACCAAAACACATCTGTACCAACTTTACTCCATACTCTTCTAGACATGAAACATGTTAACAGAGCTTCTGTTCAGTAATACTTATACAGACAATGGGGTGCTTACTGCACTATTTTATGTATTCAACAATGACATGTTGGTATCAGTGGCTCAAACAGCACACCCACCTGTCTTTGCAGCTGGAATACCACAAGGCTGTGGGTTCTATGCCAACTCCAACTAATTGAATTGCAAGCACTGCAGTGCCACATTAGTGGGGTACTGCTTGCCTGTGTGTGCCATCTTTTGGATGAGATGTTAAGCTGAGGTCCCATCTCCCTGTCTTGATGGTTGCTGAGGTGGCTGTAAATGATCCCACGGCACCTATTGAAAAGAATGTTGAAGTCCCCCAGTGCCCTTGCCAAGTTTCCCTAGTAGTATAAATAATATCTTGGATCTTCCCTGAAAAGAGGCCACTAGCCTGGTGGGGCTAAGTTTGTTAAAAAATTAAATATATATCTATTGTTTAAAAACTGTCAAGTAGGGTAATGTTGACAATACGCAATCAGAAACAAACTGTATATCCATGAGAGTCCCTTATGTTTTGGTGTTTGGCATTTTCTTGTTCTAACTTTATATAAGTGGACCTGCCTTGGGATCTTCCTACTGTAATTTGTCTTCTGTATACGCAGATGACATTGCCATTACCTAATCAAGCAAAAATTTGCAATCCATCTCCATGGCACTGCAGGAGGACCTTGCAGGACTGTGGTACAGGCTTATAGCAAATAAACTTAAGTACTACAGCAAATATTAGTATACTTCTGTTAGATGGTGCTTAATATCTTAAGGTTGTAAGCAGTATCAGTCTTTGACCACAGTGGATCTTCCTTAACATTAAGTATATCCTGTAAATATTTAAGATTTGCTCTTGTCCCTAATTGTTTTCTGAGAAGATTTAAAGCTATATCTCTCCAAGGAGTTTTTCCCATTCAAACTGGGTGCTATTTAAGACTTTCCCAAGAACTGTATCTACATGTTGGAATGCTAATTCCAAAAACAATTGGCAAATTATTGGCATCATAAAATCCTAAAAAAAAAAATTAAAGTCTTACTATTTAAGTGAATACAAATGCAATTGCTTCGGAAATGATATAACTACACTATTCCTTCTTTCAGCATAGACACTTAAAATGTGCATTAGTTTGCACAACTTATTTTAAAACTATAAAACTTAAATGAGCTTGTGGCAAGCAGTTTATTGAAAATACATAAGGTCTGCCACATAAGGGAATACTTTTGAAAGCAGATATAAAAGATCCCACTTTTTCTTTAATTTTGTTTTAATTTTACTTTATTAGTTTATCAACAATGACCAGTTTCATTAATTATGTATACTATATCTTTAGTATAATATTTCTTTTATCAGCATTCAATATAAAATATTTTCCACATTGAGAAAAAAAATGATTTTTAGATTCACATAGATATAGATATATACACATACATATACCCAGAAATTAATAATTCTGTATTCAGGTTAAGTTTTGTTCAGTGATGCCGTTTATTTCATATTCGGAGTTGTATTTTACAATAGTATATAATTGAATATTTTTTAAATAAGGATATTGATTTGATTTTAATAGAAGCGTGGAAAAGTTACCCACATATTACCACTCTATGGGTATTTCTGATCATTTTCCATATAATGTGTTAACAGAATTGCGCACTGCCAAGATGAATTTTAGCGGATTGGCCCCAATTCATTTTTAAACCTTCTGATATTTTACCCCATTCTAGACACAGGAGATTTCAGCCATGCAATTACCTTTTAAGATGTAATATGCATTAAAGTATAGCATCTGAGCTGATTTATTCATTTAGTTTAGTTTAAAGGATACATTTGATATGTAATAAAGTATGGAAATGTATTTATATATTTCCCTATTGCATGGGAATTTTTCATCACCTCATATATTTTGTAAATAGAACCTTGTACTGTTTTGTTAACTTGAGCTGATTGGTTCATTTCCTTTGTAAATGCTTTGATAGGCTATTTTCTTTTAGATTTAGGTATTTTCTAGCTCTAGATAGGATGTTTTATGCTTTTTGCCATTTGATTGGTTTTTAAAATGTGATGCAGCAGCATGTATTGAAACAAGGCATTTAAGCTGAATTATTTATTGCTTCAACGTGGTTAAATGTGTTAAAATTAGGCATTTAAGCCACATTTATTTATTTAGTGTAAAGGATACTTTTGACTTCTAGTGCAATCTGAAATGCATTTTTGTACTTTTTTATGGTGTGGGAATTTTTGAGCACTTTGCACAACAATTTGTAAATAGAATCGTAAACTCCTTTGACTCTTGAGTTGATTGGATAAGATTATTTTTTAAAGGGTTTGATAGATTATTTCTTTCTAGATTTAGATAGGAGGTTTCACATTGCTTTAGCCAAGTTATTAGCTTTTAAAAGGTGATGTGGCAACTTGTATCGAACTGAGGTGTATAGGCCAAATTATTTCTTTAATTCAAGGCCTATTTGATAGGTTCAGATTTTTTTTCCAAATGACCTGATAGGTTGTTGTAACTTTGCTCTGGATAGGAGGTTCTGTGTTCCTATGATTTTGCCATTGGCCCATTAAGATGTCACTTGGCTATATTAAAATTAAGAATTTTAAGTTGTTTGGTGATTGGTTTGTTGGCCATTCAGCTAAATTATTGACTGGTTAACTGTTTTAGGTATTTTTAAAATACGATATATTTATTATTTGAATGGTATGATGAAGCAACATTAAGTCATGAAAGTGCTTACCTGTGAATTTGTCATATTAAAGCTCAGTTTTTTACTTTGGATTGTGGACTTGTTTAAGCCATGATGTTAAGTTGTCAATCTCGCCTTCATTCTTGCCTGATGGTTCCGACTCGGCCAATACTAAAGCTCGAGAGCTAATTCCACCGGCTCGAGGCTCCCCTATATCCCACAATGCTAGGCGGTAACTACCCAGATCTCGTTTGCCGCTATAGCTGACGAGGTGCTTTTCTACCGGCTCAGGCAGGTGAGTTAGATTTTTACCTTATTAGGTACTTCTTAAAACCCCTTTTTGTTGTCATACCATTACTTCTTAGTTAAAGTAATTTAGATAAATCGGCCCCTGTTTGTCGAGTCCTTTTTCCCTTTATTCCCATATCTTGTAGGCCTTCGGCCCCTACCCTTCCCCCAGTCCTTAAGTGACTAAATTACTTGTCCCTTTCTGTTAAGGGCTTGTGTGTGTGTGTGTTTTTTGTGGCTTGTTTTAGCCTTAATAATTTAATTTAATAATTAATAATTTTCTGTAAAGGGTGCGTCTGTTGTGTGTTTGTGTTGTCAGGCACTCCTTTTTTACTATGTCAAAAGAAAAGGTCTCAGGCTTCAAGAAGTGTGACTCGTGCTGTCAGAAAATGTCTCTGACAGACGGCCGCACTTCTTGGGTGTATTGCCTGGGACCTGTGCACCTGCAGGACTCTTGTGCTGTTTGTCATGGTTTTAGCCCTAGAGTCCTGCAGGAACGCAAGAACAAGTTAATCTTGCAGGGCTTATTAAAGCCTGAAGGCCCCCCGACTCGGTCTGTGTCGGGGAAGCCTTCCAAAACTTCCACACAGTCGGCTCCGGCTCCAGAGTCGACTGCTGGAAAGACTAAGTCAGGTTCGACATCGGCTCCGGCTGGAGCCGATGTTTCCAAGCTTCATACGGTTACCTCGGCTCCGGCTGGAGCCGAGGCTGATAAAACTCCGTCGGCTCCGATACTTTTATCGGAGCCACATTCTAGGAAGAGGTCCAGATCCCCCTGTATCGGTTCCGTGCATTCGGCGCCAGGATCTCCTCTCCTTTCTGAACGGAGCCATAAAACTCATTCCTCATGGTCTTCCAGGTTATCTGACCATGATTTGCAAAGGGTAGTGAGTAGACTTCTGAAGTCCGAGGCACTGGCCCAAATGTTGCATAGCCCGACTCACCAGTCAGTGGCTATTTCAGTTCCCCAGTACATTCCTCCTCCGACTTCTTTGAGTTCGGAGCCAGGGCTTGTCGGAGCCATGGCTGTCGGTGCGTCTGATCCGATACCTTCCCTTTTGGCTCCGTCGTCTGCTCCGATCTCCTCCTTGGAGGGATCTTGGCGCCGAGCTTCGCTCATCGGCTCCGAGGGGGCGAGTGGCATCGGACCCTTGTCCGACCCCGCTCTCCCTCTCGGGGCTTCGGCGTTGGTGAGTTCGGCTCCGACATCGGCTTTGGAGCCGTCCCCGTCGGTGCCGGGGGAGGTCCTTGTCTCTTCGGAGCAGGGGCCTCTGGCCTTGCCTGATAGGGGTGCCTTCGAGGTCATGCGGAGCGTGCTAGAACCAGGTTCTGCCCCACAGTCGGCTCCTTCAGCCCCCCCATCTACAGTGCCTGCAGTGATTTCTACTCACCCCCTTGTCTTAGACCGCAGAGAGCCAACTCCTCAAGTTTCCCCATTGGGAATTTCCTCCTCTTCCGAGGCCTCTCCTGACCCAGCAAGAGATCCCCCAAGGAAGAGGCAGTGCAAGAGGAAGCACATTGACTCCCCTGAGTCTATCACCTCTGACACTGACTTAGAGGAATCTGAAGGTTCCCCTCAATCCCCCTCTGAGGATGTCTCCTTTGCTGACATCCTTGAGATCCTGAAACAGTGGGGGAACTGGCCAGCCCTTAACCCTTCGGAGGATGAGTCAGTGTATCTTGAGGCGTTTGGCTCTCGCCCTTCTACCTCCTGGGTGTCCCCTCCCTTTGACCCCCTTATGGAAGTGGTGGCAAGGAAGGCTTGGACGGCTCCTGATTCAGTGGAACCCACCCCGAGGAGACCATCTAAATTTATTACTGCCCCTAGAGATAAAGATTTTTTATCCAAAGGTGTCTCTGTTGATGCCATGGTGGTGGCTGTGGCCACTAAGAAGGAGTTAGCTGATCCTTCGGTTCCTGTCCATCCTCCTAATAAGGAATCTAGGACCATGGACAGGTACGGCTAGCGGATGTTGTCATCAGCGACCTTTTCGATGCGTTCGCTGAATTACTTATGCCATTTCACTCGTCTCCAGAGAGATTTACTCAAGGATATGGGTGAACTGATAAAGGATCCTACAGCTGAGGGGTTCAAAGACACAATGAACTCCCAGTTGGCAACCCTGAATTCCATCGTTAACTCCTCCATGCGGCTGATATCATATGCTGCAGATGGGGCGAGTAGAGCTGCAGGGACAGTTGTTGCCTTACGACGTCACGCCTGGATGCGGCTATGTAACTTTGCGGACCCTTTCAAGGCGTCCTTCACCAATTCTCCTTTTGATGGATCATCCTTGTTTGGTCCACAGGTGAAGGATACATTGACAAGGTGCGAGGTAGAAGGTAAAACTCTCTCTGCCGTAGGAGTCCGTTTTTCTACCCCTTCTAGACCCTATCCCAAAGGTCAGAGGGGAGGAAAGATGTGGTTCCGCAAACAATCCCAGGGAGTCTCATCTGACGCACAAGGCCAATTCCCCTCTAGAGGCAGAGGGGGGAATAATAATAGATGCCGCCCTAGAGGCAGAGGAGGTCCGCAAAACCAGGGTAGCAGAGAAATGTTCTCTGACAAACCCTATCAGCATCCCTGAGGGGCTGCCCGGCTGTCCACCTTCGGAGGCAGTCGTGGGAAGATTATCCCTGTACCCAAAAGCCTGGCTTTCCCTTACTCAAGACAAATGGGTACAGTTGATCATATCCGAGGGTTACAGAATTCCCTTTGTTCACAACCCATCCCAACCCAAAAGATCCCTTCCAGACGTTCCACCCGGTCTAAGAGAACAAGCAGCATTAGAAATTTCAAAGCTGCTATCAAAAAGAGCTATCCAATCAGTCCCAGCAGACCAGCAAGGATCCGGAATCTACTCCAAATTCTTTTTGGTACCAAAAAAAACAGGGGACTGGAGACCCATACTGGATCTCAGCTACTTAAACAAGTATGTCAGGAAAACAAAATTCCGGATGGTCACGCTACAGTCCATTCTACTCTTCTTGGGTCAGGACAATTGGATGTGCTCGATAGATCTTCAGGACACGTACTACCACATCAAGATGAACAGACGCTCCAGGAGATATCTCCACTTCAGGCTGGGTGCCAGTCACTACCAGTTCAGGGCCCTGCCCTTTGGTCTCACTACAGCCCCCCGTGTGTTTACCAAATGCATGGCAGTGGTCGCGGCTCACTTGAGACGTCAAGGATTCCAGGTGTTTCCATATTTAGATGACTGGCTCCTTACCGCCACCACCAGACATCAGCTTCTCCTATCCAGGGACTTCACCATCCAATCTTGCCAAGCTCTAGGCATTTCGATAAATTTCGAAAAATCTGCCTTGTCGCCTTGTCAATCTATTACCTTTATAGGCGCCACCTTAGACACACTCAATCTTTCAGCCAGACTCACAGAGCAGAGAGTGTCAGACATTCGGAACCAAGCTTCCCTTCTCCTATAATGCAACAAAGTCAAAGCCAGACTAGTTTTGAAGGTGTTAGGACTCATGGCAGCAGCTATTCCCCTTCTCCCCTTAGCTCGCTTTCACATGAGGATCCTCCAATGGATGCTGTTTACTCAGTGGTCCTTTCAACCGCTCCCGATGTCCCATACCATATCGATAACCCAGTCATGCAAGAATCAACTGTCTTGGTGGATCACATCACCTCAACTTCTCCAAGGAAGGCCCTTCACCCCCCCCCCCAGTCGCCACGTTGACAACAGACGCCTCCCTGATCGGGTGGGGGGGGGCATTATCAGGGCAGGACAGTCCAGGGCACGTGGCAACCTTTCGAGTGCCACTTGCACATAAACGTCTTAGAGATGAGAGCAGTGCTTTTAGCGTTGCAAGCCCTTCACGACTCTCTTCCCACTGGGACTATTGCAATTCAAACGGACAACATGTCCGTAGTGTGGTACATCAACAAACAAGGCGGAACCAGATCATACCCTTTGTTGAGAGGCACTCAGACTTTGGCAATGGGCGATCTCTTCTCAGCATTTTCTGATAGCAACGCACATTCCCGGGAAATCCAACGTTATTGCGGACAAATTGAGCAGAGCAATTCTCATGCCCCACGAGTGGTCTCTAAAGAAATCAGTTCTAGAAGAAGTATTCCTAAGATGGGGCCAGCCTTGCTGAGATCTTTTTGCTACTCCCCAAAACAGCAAGTGTCACGACTTCTTCACTCTCTTCCCGTTACCAGGCCATCCCACCAGAGACGCTCTAGTCCACGATTGGCCCCGGGGACTTCTATATGCTTTTCCCCCTTTCCCCGTTTTCCACTGATATCTCAATTAATTTAGAAAGCCATCGCCTTGAGAGTGACAATGATCCTCATTGCCCCTTACTGGCCTCGACAGATATGGTTTCCCTTTCTTCATCGTTACCTTTTGGAGCAGCCTTGACATCAGGACCCAGTACCAGATCTGATAACCCACCAATCGGGTCAGCTGCACCAATCTCTGCCTTCTCTAAACCTCACAGCGTGGTTTCTCCGATTCCAACCTTAGCCAGGCTTCCCTCAATATCTCGCTCGGTCCGAGATATTTTGATAGCCTCTCATAAATCTTCTACCCGGAAGATTTATAGTAGCAAATGGAAACGCTTCTCTTTTTGGGCAACATCAAGAAACATAGATCCCTTTACTGCACCTATCCAGACTATTCTAGACTTTCTAGCAGAACTCTTTCATTTAGGATCTTCTGCATCTACCATTAGAGTTCAATTGGCTGCCATATCAAATTTTCATGTTGGTGTTTCAGAGTCTAGCATCATGGCTCACAAACTCTGTAAAGCCTTTTTAAGGTGCGTATTTCTTCTCAAACCTCCAATCAAAGATCCCCCGCCTCAATGGGATTTGAACTTGGTTCTGGCATCTTTAATTCTTCCCCCCTTCGAACCGGCGGCTTCATGTTCTTTGAAGTTGCTTTCTTGGAAGACACTTTTTCTGGTAGCTATAACTTCAGCCAGAAGGGTATCTGAACTCCATGCTCTGTGCAGTCGTCCTCCTTACTTAGTGTTTCACAGACAGGGTATCCCTCCGTACTAATCCGTCCTTTTTGCCTAAAGTTTCCTCTCAAATAAACCTAAACCAAACTATTGATCTCCCCGGCTTTTTTCCCAACTATTCCAACAGGTCGGAACAAAAGCTACATTTTTTGGATGTTCATCGCCAACTTAGATATTATTTAGACAGGACTAAACAATTCAGGAAATCTAATCAATTGTTTCTGTCATATGCAGAAGGCAAATTGGGCCTTCCAGTTACTAAGGTATCCCTCTCTAGATGGCTCACCTCTACAATTACCTTCATCTATGAGATCAGACATCAAAAACTACCCTCAAGACCTAGAGCTCATTCAACTAGGGCATTAGCTACATCCGTAGCTTTTCAGGATAGGCTGCCAATAGATTCCATTTGTGCAGCAGCCACCTGGGCTTCTCCTCATACATTCATTTCACATTACAAATTGGGCATGGTTTCCAGAAGCCGTGCCAATTTTGGTTCCACTGTTCTCAAGAGTCTGTCCCGATAGGCCACCCGGGATAAGGTGCTAGGGACGCGGTCCCATCCAGCAAGAATGAAGGCGAGATTGGCAACTTAACATTAAGAAGTTATGTACCTACCATAACGTTCCATGTTAGTTGTCTTCTTCTCGCCTTCTTTCTTAACCCCCTCCTTCCCCCAAGCCTGGACAGACCGACAGGAATTCAGTTTGCGTTCTTCCTCTGGAAGTTGTCATTCCCACACGTTCTTCCACCTCTTTTTTTATCCTTGCTGTGGTCTGTGATACATTTTTACCCAGATTGTTTTTAGGTGGGTTTCCCTACTCCATTCTATGGAGACTAGGATTGCTTGGTATAGCTATCAAATGAGATCTGAGTAGTTACCGCCTAGCATTGTGGGATATAGGGGAGCCTCGAGCCGGTGGAATTAGCTCTCGAGCTTTAGTATTGGCCGAGTCGGAGCCAAGGATCGGCTCTGAACCCATCCAGCAAGAAAGAAGGCGAGAAGAAGACAACTAACATGGAACGTTATGGTAGGTACATAACTTCTTATTTTGGTGGTTCTTTTGTCTTTGGATTCAGCTTGGATTTGCTTTATAAGATCACCATTCATTGTTGGTGGGAGATATTTCTCTTTTTTGTTTGTACATTTTGCTTTAAATTTTTTTTTTTTGGTTTTATAATTTCATTTTCTTTGGAGATTGATTTTATAAGATGGAGCAATTCTGTGTTACTGAGGACTACTTTGTTTCCACTTATTAGTAAGTTTTTTTTTTCTTTGCATGAACCACAGGGTAAAATTCTGGGTCTGCTTTCATGTGAGTAGATGAAGGAATATGAAAAGCAGTTTTTTATTAATGAAAACTTTTGTCCCCAGTGCTTGGCAAAAGTTGGTGATACAATCAATTTGCACTAAATTTATTGTCTAGCCAGTTTTATTACCTTAAAATAACTTGCCAGAATATAAGATTCAGTGTCAGAAAATATATTCTCCCATTTCCCCAGGATCCTTTTTTTTTATTTTGCTAATCATGGTCTGTATTACTTGTTTTGATTACGTGAAGTCTCTCTTCAAAACTAAAGAACACTTTGTTTCCAGTTTTCGACCGTAGTATTTATAACTTTCAGAACTTGAGTAATTGTATTTCTTTAATATCCTTTTCTGTTATAATCTTTAAGTTTAATTCACTTGATTCATCATTAATAAATTCTAAGGTAGCATTATTAATTTATTATTTAACCAAAGAAAGTTGGATTTATGATTACTGGCATATAAGCCTGGTATCTCTTCAAACTGTTTTACTGTATTTTTGAGTTCACACAATGAATTCAACACCAAATCTGTGGACCAAAAGCAATAAAACCAAACAAAATAAATAAAAGGCATGCTTGCTGATAAGAAGGGACTGCCCAGTAATAAAATAGTTTTAATGGCTTTCGTCCACTGATAGTGAACATTATCAGAACAATTTCCAAAAAACCCTCACCAGTTTTTATAATCACAGAAAACCATCAAACCATTAAACAATTAAGTAAATGAAATACATTGTTATTAAAGCACAGTGGGCCATTAAAATATGTAAATACTTCTATTTTGTATCCTAAGTAAAGATACACAACTAAAAGATACATATACCAATAACTCCTAAAACAGATTCTATTATGTTCAGTTATATAAAATACTTAAATAATAAAAAAAATACTTAAGCATTTAAATATGCAACAATAAAACTTCCTTTAAAAGCAATTTGATGCTCACTAATTGTTTAAAAGAGACCTATGTTTAAAATTGGCAAAAGTGAAATATAGTCTCTTATTCTGGGTGTCCTGGATGCATTTAGTCTTAACTGCCACTTTCTCATTTTCTTCTAGCAGTATTTTTTCACTTCCACCTTGGGTTAGTGGAAACCTGATCTAATATAGCAAAACGAAAGACAGTACACGTACAGCTTGATGTCAAATGTTTGTATAATGCTTTATTTTCACAATTTTTATTAATGCTATACAAGTGTTTATAAATCCGACATCTTAAAGCCCTGTCAGTCTTGCCGACGTAAAACGCTTGAACAGTCAAGGCACTTGGCCAGATAGACCACCCTTTTACTCTCAAACCTAGCCTTAAAGTTAAGATCAGTTTTATAAACAAACAATGGATTTGGACCTAATACCCCAAAAATATCTGAATTCACCCGAAGAATGTTCCAAATCTTTCTAAAAATTTCCTTCACTTCACAGAGATATGTACCATATTGTAAAATTGACAGCCTTCTCAAATTTACAGTTGTCCATTACTTCCTTCTGTTAAAATTACTATCTCAAAGAGGTTTATACTGATGGCGGCCCCATTGCAAAATAACCAATTCCTTAACCTCTTGAGCAAGGGACATAGGATAACCCCTTTCCAAAAACCATATTACCAATGAAGCCCATCTCGGTAAGGACATCTTCATATGAAGAGCTCACCCTAACCGCTCTAATCATTTGTCCCTTAATTATACTTTATCTGTTTTTGAGAATGACAACTTGAAGATTGCAAATATGGATTACTAAAGGTGGGTTTCCTATAAATATTAGATTTAAAACCAGTTTCAGTGTGTTTAATAAAAGTATCCCCCCTCAAGACTGCAGTGATGTGTAAATTTCAAAAAGGGGTAGTCAAATTTAAATCCAAAAAACAGCTAGTGTCGCGCATAGGCCCTTTCCACAAAATAAAAATGTTGTCTAAGGTAAAGGTGAATACTATGCTTAAAAGAGCAGTTATAAATATATGCATTTTCCCATTCTAATAAAACCAGACTGGGATATGTAGGAGCACATGAAGCACCCATAGTCACTCCCCTTACTTGTTTATAGTATTCCCTTTCAGAAAATATAAATTTATCCAAAACCAAACTCATTAATTCAGTAACAAAGTTTACCCTGTCATTTTCCAAACCTAAATAACGAGCAATACTGTTGGAAAACCTCTCGAGTCCTAAATCTTTGGGAATACAAGAATACAGGACAACAGTGTCCACAGTCAAAAATACTAAATCCTTACTCCAAATGTCTGATTTTATTCACACAATAAATTTAGATGTTCTTCGTCTCCCATTGCTGCAGTCCTGACATAAGGGTATTCCGCTGCCCACCATCGGCCCGAATACCAAAGGGCTAGAACCGGCGTCGGTCATCGGCGCTCGAGACTGACATCAGTACGTGCCAGTACAAATGCGCATGACCGACGCCATAACCTCAGTCTTTCTTGCCGCATGGTCCCTAAGCAGAAGCAGCATTTGCAAGTGCCGTTCGGCGTTCTGGAATTGTCGGTTTTCTAGTTTCAGACCGGAGACCAAGTTGGGCTAAGTACCCCTTTGGGGACATTTTTTGTCTTTTTCTTGCCTCAGTATTGACGGATGTCAGAAAAAGTTAATAACTGTATTTCTTGTGGGAAACAGATTCCTCATAGGGATTACCATTCACTCTGCATTCCTTGTTTAGGGCCTGAGCACGACGTTGTTGGGTGTCGCTTTTGTGCTACTTTTAACAAGCGTACTATTAAACGTCAGTTAGATTGTGCTAGGCTAGTGTTTGGTAAACGTTGTAATTATAACATGCCGTCGGATTCTCCAACGACTGGTTCTTCTAAGAAACGCAAAGAAAAGTCTTTGCAGTCCAAACAGGATGAGGCGGCCACTCCGGACGCCGGTTCTGTAGTACCACTGGCTACTTCTGAAAGTTTACCTGAGTCTCAAGGGGAGCCTTTGTTACTGCAGGAAGTGGCTTCTCCTGTGTTAGGCCAGGCTGAGGGTGCTTCTCTGTTGTCAGTGGTTCCCTCCCCTCATAGGGTAGTTAGGCCTCCTCCTTCTCATAGCAAAGCCCATTCTAAGTCTAAGTCTGCCCCTGTTGGTGCGTGTCCCCAGGGTCCAGCTCCTAGGAAGCACATGTTAAAGATGGCTGAAGATTTGATTACTTTAATTAGGGGTTCTATGCCCCCCCCTGGGAAGAGGCCCAGGGTAGAGCCAGAGTTGGAGGGTTTGGTTCAGTCTTCCAATGAGTCTGATTCCTCTGTAGAAGAACTTCAGGATTTCCCTCCCTATTCTGATTCGGAGGCTGAGGACTCTACTCCCTCTGCGTCCCCTCCAGAAGATTTTTCTTTCTCTGAGACTTTGCATTCCATGAGGGAACATTTCAAATGGGAGGGCCAGGATTATTCTGATTCCCGTAAAAGACTGAGAGAATTCTTGTTTTTGCCTCAGCATAGGCCCTTGGCTATTCCCCCTGTACTGGATGTTGTTCAGGATGTGTTTTCTGAGGCTGCCCTTAACCCAGATTCTCTGCCTCCTGTTAAACCAGACAGATACTACAGGGTTCCGGAAGCTCACAAGTATTTATATAAGAGTCCTAGGGCTGATCCAGAAACTATTACTCAAGGCCCCAAAGGGGTTAGGGCTTCTGTGGTTAAGAATCCAGTTCCTCTGGACAAGGATGCTAGGGCCCTGGATAGGTGGGGTAAAAAACTGTATACCTCTTCTACTTTGGCTATGAGAGCTTTAAATTGTCAGTTTCATATGCTTCGGTATCAAAATTATTTGCTGGGCCAATTGAAATGTAAAGTAGATGCTTTAGCTGAAGGTATTGAATGTAAGGAGCTTCAGGATTTAGTGCATGCTTCAGACCAAGTTGGTAAGCATTCTTTGCAGTGTGGTTTTGATGCTTTACAGGCTTCTTCCAGGGTGGCTGCTACTAGTTCAGTCATTCGTAGGCATGCTTGGCTTAAAGATCAGACCTTGTCGGAGCATGTTAAGGCTCGTATTATGGATGCTCCTCTACAATCTGATGTTCTTTTTGGTCCTCCGGTAGAGTCAGTTTTGAAAAAAATGGAGGAAAAAGCTAAGTCTATGCAGACAGTTAAGGATTTTTTACAGGTTCAGCCCCCTAAGTTCAGTAGGAATTGGCCTGCTAAGGGTTGGTCTTTCCCCTCTTCGGATTATCAGTCTAGGGGCAGGGCGAGGTAGGGCTTCCTCTCAGGGCCCTGTTACTTCTAGGTTTTTGAGTTCTTCTACCCCTTCTGCTGGGGAGGGCAGGGGTCAGTCCTTTCGGAAACAGACCCAATGACCCGTGTCTTCAGCTGCCAGACTCTGCCTTGCTGGCAGCCCCTCTGGGAGGAAAACTGAGATTTTTCAAAAGGAATTGGCATTTGGTTACCCAAGACAAATGGGTATTGGACATAATAAATCGAGGCTACAAATTTTATTTTCACACATTCCCTCCTTTCAAAGGTATGCCGGATGTGCCTCGTCAGCAAAAACTGGAAGCGCAGACTCAAATTTCTTCTCTGCTTCAGTTGGAAGCAATACAGGAAGTACCTTCTGCAGAAAGAGGCACGGGGTTTTATTCCCGTCTTTGCTTAGTGACTTGTCCATTCTAAATACCTTTCTGGAAATTCCAAAATTCAAGATGTTAACACTGCAACAGCTGTTACCTATGCTGGGCAAAGATCACTGGATGGTGACTCTGGATCTCAAAGAGGCCTATCTTCACATTCCTATCAGGCCCAGTTGCAGGAAATTCCTGAGGTTTCGGAATGGGAATTTGCATTATCAGTTCTCTGCATTGCCCTTTGGCTTGTCTACTGCGCCCAGGGTATTCACGAAAGTCCTGGCTCCAGTAATAGCTTTTCTCAGGCTAGTAGGAATTCAAATTTATCCTTCTCTGGACGACTGTTTGATTCTGGCTCAAGGCAAGCACGAACTTCTTCAACATCTGCAGTATGTAATGACAGTTTTCAGATGCCTAGGGTATTCTGTGAACGAAATAAAGTCCAGTCTAGTACCCTCACAAGAGATGTGTTTTCTGGGTGTGAAACTGAATACAGCTGCTCAGATGGCATTTCTTACCCCGGACAAACAAAGCAATCTTCACCTATACTTCCAACAGCTATCAGTAATGTCCAGGCTGACTGCAAGGACAGTCCTTCAAGCCTTGGGGTTCATGGCATCTTGCATTCTAGTACTTCCCAATGCCAAACTGCATATGAGGAAGCTACAATGGTATCTCAAGAACGTTTGGACTCAACACTGCCACGATTTGGACACTGTCATTCGGATCCTACCTTGCATTCAGAGAGAATTTCTGTGGTGGGCTCAGGAATGTCACCTAAACAAGGGGCTCTCTGTGACCCAACCAGAGGCAAGTCAGATACTAACGACAGACTCCTCGGAGTCAGCCTGGGGAGCTCATTTCAGAGGAAAATGGATTCAAGACCTTTGGGCCCCAGAGCTACTTCACTTGCATATCAACATGAAAGAGATGCTGGCAGTTCAATTTGCTTTGGAGGGATTCAAAAGCCTACTTCAACCAGGACTGGTGTTGATTCGAACAGACAACACGACGGTCATGTGGTACATCAACAAGCAAGGGGGAACTCATTTTTACCCTCTTTGCAGACAAGCAATGCTGTTGTGGGAAACTGCTTTGAATCTGCACATTACTCTTCGAGCACAGTTTCTGCCAGGAGCACAAAATTCTTTAGCAGATGTTCTGAGCAGACAGATTGTGGATCCTCACGAATGGAAGTTGGACCCTCAGGTATTTCTTCAGTTGACAAAGGCTTGGGGAACTCCGGACATAGATCTGTTTGCTTCTCCTCTGAATTTCCAACTGCCACTGTTTTGCACAAGGCTATTTCATCCGAAAGCCTGGAAAATAGATGCACTATCCTTCAGTTGGAGCAACCTTCACGTGTATGCTTTTCCTCCTTTGCCTCTTCTTCCACAGGTGCTGTTGAAAGTCAGGAGGGACAAGCCTTGCATGATCCTTATAGCACGGGATTGGCCTCGTCAGCATTGGTACCCTCTGTTGAGGAGCTTGATTCATGTACCACCTTGGCCATTGCCACAGATTCCTCATTTATTGTCTCAGGAGAACAATCATTTTCTCAATGTCAGGGTGCACTCCTGCCTGACAGCCTGGCGCATTCTGTTTTAGAGAAGGAGGACCTTCAGCTCCCTCAACAAGTTTTGGATGTTATTTTGGAAGCCAGGCGTCCTAGTACTCGAAAAGTTTATGCTGGTAAATGGAAGAGATTTTTCTTTGGAGTTCAGCTAAAGGCTTTGATGTCGAATTGCCTAATTTGAGTTGTACATTGCAATATTTGACTGTTTTATTGGACAAGGGTTTGTCCTTCTCTTCTGTAAAAGTGCATGCTGCAGCTATTTCTGCTCACTATGATTGTGATCCTCCTTTATTTTCACATCCATTGGTTAAACAGTTTCTTAGAGGGGCAAAGAATATCAGACCCCCACGGAGAGCTCCTACTCCTACCTGGGATCTTAATTTTGTTTTGGAAAAGCTGACTCTGCCTCCTTTTGAACCTGCAGCTACAGCTGAATTGCAGTTCTTGTCTTGGAAGACTGCTTTTTTGTTGGCTATTACTTCTGCTAGAAGGGTATCTGAATTACAGGCCCTCATGGCAGTGGAACCTTTTCTGATTTTTCACAATGACAGGGTTTCCTTACGTACTAATCCTACTTTTCTGCCTAAAGTGATTTCTAATGTGGCATTGAACCAGTCTATACATTTGCCTACTTTTTATGCTAACCCCCAAAATGACGGGGAAAAAGTTTTGCATTCTTTGGATGTACATAGGCAGTTGAGGTATTATTTGAGCAGAACCAAAGAGTTCAGGAGTTCTCAACAATTATTTGTTTCTTTTGCTTTGACTTCACGAGGGAAAGCTGTCTCGAAACAAACTATTTCCAAGTGGATTAGCCATTGTATTGCTTTTTGTTACTCTCATCATGGTAAGGATGTTCCAGTTGGGATCAGGCCTCATTCTACTAGGGCTACGGCCACTTCTACTGCTTTTTTGAGAGGGGTAGCTACTAAAGACATTCTAGAAGCAGCTACTTGGAGTTCTGTACATACCTTTACAAAGCATTATCATTTACCTCTTTATTCTAGGTCTAGGGCTGGGTTTGCCACTGCAATCTTACAGGGCATGTCAGCAGCTCCTACTGCTATTTAGTTGACCAGCCTCCCTTTTTCTGTTGCTCTGGGATTCTACCCTTATGTCAGGACTGCAGCAATGGGAGACGAAGAACATAGTACAGTTTTGTACCTACCATAAATGTAGATGTTCGAGGATCTCCATTGCTGCAGTCCAATTTTCCCTCCCTCCTTCCCCCTTTTTCTTTTTAGGTTGAGGTTTGGGTGGTGTTTTTTTTTGCATTCTGACATCTGAGGCAAGAAAGACTGAGGTTATGGCGTCGGTCATGCGCATTTGTACTGGCACGTACTGATGTCAGTCTCGAGCGCCGATGACCGACGCCGGTTCTAGCCCTTTGGTATTCGGGCCGATGGTGGGCAGCGGAATACCCTTATGTCAGACTGCAGCAATGGAGATCCTCGAACATCTACATTTATGGTAGGTACAAAACTGTACTTTTTAGTGATTGCAAATAAGATATCATCAACCCACCCTTTCCCATTTTCTGTATTGAGCCTTGGTGTCATTTCAGCTGTTGCTATTTTTGTCTGTTTAGTACCAGTCTCCTATCTTTTTCCAACAGCCATGCCTGACTGCTGCAGGTCTTCTCTCTCACATTACATCCGTCACTTTGCTGGGCATCCTCGTTTTTCTCTTGCCTTCTTCCCGCCTGTCCCAAATCTTATAAGATTGTCTCTTGCTTTCCTGCATATGAGCCTGAACCACTGTGGGCTGTTTTTTTTTTCACATTCTTTGCAATTGGTTACGTGGGTGTCTGCTCTGATCTCATTTCTTCATCTGTCCCACAGTGTGCACCCTACAACCCATCTACGGCACCATCTCCATCACCGCTAAATTCTTCAAATGCTATGTATTCATACAGTAGTATTTGTTGCACTACCATTTTGTACACCTAAGTGTATAGTTTTTTTTTAACATTCTTTTATCACACACTATATCTGACACACACTGTCATTTGACTACAGCCATTCTGTTTCTAGCCTTGAACTCCTCATTCAATCTTCACTTTTTGTCATCCACCCCTTCCAGGTACTTGAAGCTTTTAACTTGTTTGACTATTTTCCTCTCTCTCTCATTTTTCAGCTTCTTCTGATTTTCCCTATTTGTTGCTATTACAGTGGCCTTATCTGTACTAAGTTTCAACTTGTGTGCCTTTATTTTTGCATTCCATTTCCCTATCATTTGTTGAATTTCTTGTTCAGAGTAGCCTGTGAAGCCACATTGTCTGCATACAGAAACTTTCTGATTTTTCTCCCCTCCATCCTGTTTGCTAATGTTGTCTATCACAAGTTTGAACAGCAGTGGGCTCAGAGCTGAATCCGCCCTTTTGTGAGTCTGAACTGTGTACTTGTCATTCGATCTTTGTACATAGCCTGCAGTAATTCTACCAATGTTTGTAGGACTTGGAGTCATTGCAGGGCTGCTCAAATCAGCTTTCTTGGAACTGTTATGTGGTTTTTACAAGTCTAGGAATGCCCGTTTGGACACTCTTAACAACTCGTGCTTCTGTCACTGCAAGCATAAGGTCAGTTGTGCATGATCTGAATCCAAGCTGCTAATCTCATCTTACTTTCTACTAGTTTGTCACTCTCTTCAGAACTTTTGTGCAGTATGACAGGAGTTTGCTAACTGTATACTGCCCACAGTTGAGTATATCCTTAATTCTTGTACACACTGGTGCAGCGGTAGCATTATTGCCTCTCAGTAAGAAGTTCTCCCGTTTGATTCTCGACTGGAGCACCTTCTGTGTGGAGTCTGCATGTCCTCCCAGCGGTCGAGTGGCGTTCGAAAGACATGCATGAATGGGCGTGCCTTCGTTGAATTTTGGGTGTCGGGCTGGCACTTCAGCACCTTAAAAATCTACTGCCAATCATTAGTGGACCGGAGTTCCACTGTGGCGACCCCTAACCGGGAAAAGACGAAAGAACAACTGGCACTAGGATGCTTATTCTCCTGGCATCTGGAATATGCATTTTTCTCCATACTGTTATGAGTACCTTCTGGAGATACCTCTTCCCTAACTCACCCAGCATCTTTATCATATCTGCTGTGACCTCATCTGAGATTTCTCAACAGTCCCTGATTTTGACTCGGATTTTAGCTGTCCTACAATTGGTAACTTTTGAGGAAAAGTTAGTGAATTACTTATAATAAATAATGACAAAGATTAGAGTTACAGGCTTCTTTTATTTCAGAAAATATATATTAACTCATATCCTCTATTGTTGTCATTGTCTCAGGTTGATACTAATATATTTTAAACTGTCCTTGATTGTATGATTCTGTTGAGATTTGTTTCGATTCACTTGAGAACTACTGTCACCTGATCTGAACTTGTTGCTTTCCTTGACTTCATTTTATGTAGTGCTGCTCCTCTTTATTCATCATAGTTTGTCGGGAGCAGTACCGCTTCTGTGGGGTATTTTTCATTCAGAAGTTGCTGGAAATACTCCTGTTTACCTTTGACTTGTGGACTGGTGAGGAGGTTGTTGCCGACATTGCTTATGAAGGGTGCTTGATGATTTTCTTTATCTTTCTGTCTTTCCTTGTAACGTGGTAGTTTCTTTTTCATCTGTTGAGTCCCTTTTCAGAAGTTGGTAGTGTCTCTGATACCTTGTTCTATGCTGTTCAATTGCTCTCTTAGTCTTTGTTAGCTAACCAGTATTTCTTCGTAGCTAGTCATCTTTTTCCTGCACTCCTTTGTTCTTTTGATAACTTCATAGACTTCATTCCACCACCAGCTTTCCTTACATATTTTATTTCCATACCTGGTTTGGTCACATATCTTTTCTCTATTCCTTGCACATGTTTTGCGATGCTGCCATTCTTTTTCATCTCCACTTGTTTCCTCTTCCTTAGGTGCTAGAGTCCAGCACATTTCATTGAACTTTTGAGCTTTTTCTCCAGTCAGCATCCAGGTCTTCAGCCTACTGTCTTTTGATCTTTAGAGCCTTCTCTGACTACTGTTTACAGCTGTTTGTAGCAATCATTGTTTTATGCTGTGGGCAGACTGTTTCACTTGCAATGACTTTGCAGTCTTTGATTCTACCTCCCTGCCTTTTCCTTACTAGGTGCAACTGTGTACCCAAGTTGCATGTGGACCACACTTGTATATGACCTTGACTCTCTCTCTTCCTGAACCATGTGTTGGCTACCATCAAGCCATTTGCAAGACAGAAGCCTAGAGTTGCCTCTCTGTTTTTTTTCCTGTTGCCCCACCCATTTGGACCAGGCATCCCCTCATACCCTTTTCTGTCTTTCTTGACATATGTGTTCAGGTCCTGCTTTATCAACACCAACTCATGTTTCCTGTATCTGTCTAGTAGGTCCTGCAGATTTTGCCGAAATGTACTCAATTTTTGTTGTCACAGTCCTGGTGTGCAGCACTGGCCGCGATTATGAATACTGCCCTGTCCTTTCTCTGGAGTCTGATTGCCATGAGTCTATCACTAATTCTGATATCTCTCCCTCACAACCGGACCATTTCTAGTCATTCATTCACCTGTATAGTAGACTGTGTATCCCAGGCCAAGTGGCTTTTCTTCACGCCATCTTGACTTTTGGATACAAAAGATGTCCAACCTTTTCCTTGCCATCATGTCATTCACTTCCAAGCTGCATCCTGACAGTGAACCTTTGAGTGTAGCAATCCTTAGCTCATGTTTGGGAGAGCTGTTCCAGGTAACCCAAGCTGGACAAGTGGACATCTGTTGGTCAGGATCTTATTGATTTGGACTGTTAGACTTTTTGGCAGGAACACACTGGCTAATATGGGCACACAGACCGTGTCCCACCATTAGTATGGGTTGCTGGCATAGGTTGGAGTAGGCCAGATCTTCAAACCACTTACTTGCAATTACCTAGACCCATTTTTGACAATAAGCTAGACCCAATTTTTTGCCATGTCATGGTGCGCAGTGAGTGATCATGTCCTCCTGTTTAGAGGACACAGCACAGCTGATGTCCGTCCAAGGTGATTGGTCTGTATAACTCTTCCACCAGTAGGCAACATCCAGAGTCTTGTGCTGCTGCCTATAAATCCAATCTTGGGTGTGTTTGGGTATTAAACACCTAGCAAGTTTTTTTGAGCTTATCCCCACAGAGACTGGGAGAACATGCAAACTGCACATAGCCATTGGCAGGAGGTCAGGCTCTAAAATTGTTCTTTGTACATATGATACAAAGACTTTAACTGTTATGCCAACAGTATCTTTTCTTGTAATAACTTCTATATTAATGTAACGATCATTATTGGTATAGAGGAAACGAGAGCATTGAATTAAGAAATGTAGGGTGAAAAAAGCAATGCTACAGTAGACACATTTGGATAGAAATGAACGTGTGAATTTGGCAAAGAAAGTATTTCAGAATGGTTATTCTGTATAGTATCGGGGACATACTGCGGTAATAATACTGGCTGTGAGATGGGCTCTTCTAATGGTAGAAAAGGGAAAGAAAGACTGTAATTGCTGATTTGTGGTAATAAGGGGTTACTGGCAGGGAAGGAGGGAGTGTACAATAGCATGTTTTTGTATTCCACCTAAAACTACTATTGGAGATTTGAAAATTCTAGAAGTAACAAGCTTTCAACAGACAATATTATTTATGGGTGGAGTTTTGAACCTAATCCACAATTGTGAGGCTGTATCAAGTTTACCTAGAAAGAAAAATGTTATAAGAGAGTAGAATTCTGAAGTATATTAGATTATTTGGAATGGAAGATGTTAATTTACTAGCAGGAACTCAAACAGAATACATATTGTTACCTAAGGTACAGTAACTGGTTTAGAGTGGATAGAAATTCTGTTTCACATGACCATGGGTATGTAATCAGAAGGTTAATCCAGGAACTGTTTCAAGTCATGCACCTGTGAAGACCAAGATAAAGATGCTGGTTAATGAAGTAAAAATGAGAATCTGGTACTTTCCTGGTTATTTGTTGAAAATAAATTTAACGACTGATTATTGGAATGAATTGAGAATTATTTGGGAAGATAACTGCTTTCTTCAGCATACATACTAAAGAGTGGGATAAAATGAAAATGAAGTTTAAAACATGGAAATAAGAGAGAAAAAGATATAGGAAAGAAGTAATAGGAATTATTTGAAGGGGATGTCAAGAGAGCTAAAGAGAAGGTGGGGGAGTATTTGGATAATGTAAATGTGTTTGCTGCTGTTAAAGAAATATGTTTGATAACACCAGAGCACAAACAATATCACAACTTAGGAAACAAAGTGGCAAGGATTGTTGCCAAACTTAGAGAGCCTATCCATCCATCCTTAACCCCTTTTTCCCATTTTGCACATGGGGTCAGTGTGTCACTTCAACAGTGACGGTCAACTTGAGCCAAGGTTTACACCGCTGGGTGGCTAGCCCTGCCTTGGTAGTTCATCCATACCACTCACTTGCACCTACAGCCAATTGAATGTCCAGTTCACCTACTAGCATGTCTTTGGAGTGTGGGAGGAACTGGAGCACCCAGAGGAAACCCACATGACTGCAGGGAGGACATGCAGACTCCAAACAGAAAACACCGCAGCCGAGAATAGAACCGGAGAACCTCTTGCTGTGAGGGAACAACACTTACAGCTGCATCACAGTGGCCACCCTGATAAGAAAAATAACCAAAGATCCTATAGCAGTATAATTTAAAACATATAATGCAGAGGAATGGGAAAAACAAAGAAAGGAACAAATGGAGATGTATGGAACACTTAAATATGTCAAGGTTATAGAAGGATGAGACTCCACAATTAGCAGCCAAGATTAGGAAGGGATGAGTCAAAAATGGTGATGTATAATCAATCATCAGAGAAGTCTGCAGGAACAAATGATATTCCTGTCGATGTTGGAAACTAGGAGACAATGTGATAAAGATCTGGAAGGTTTTGTTTAACTTGTTAAAAATAGGAACTGTACCAGCATCTTGGAAAAAAAAGCGGTGATGGCTTTATACTCACAGGATACAACACCCTTCAGAATCAACTTCATATTGACCAATTTCAGTTCAAGAGAATGATTAGAACGTGATGTCTAAAACAGCTAAGAAAATGGCAGGGGTATTGCAAAAGCTGATAGATATGGATTAGTGTGGTTTTGTGTGGGGGGACGCAACCATTTGACAATGTTAACAGAACAGTTATGATCCAGAAGGAAGCAGAGTGTAGAAAGACACCGTTTTTGTTCGTGGGTCTTAATGTAGAGGAGATATTTGATTGAATCATCTTGGTATTTTTTTATTAGGGCAATGTTAGCATTTGTTTTTCCTGATAGAAAAAATGTAGTTAGGAAGATATTTGAAGGGTCAGGGTTGAGAATTAATGGTAGAAGGGTTTCTCTCTGATGAGCTGTATTTCAGCAGAGGAACCAAACAAGGGTGTCCTCTTTCCCCTTTAATATTTTATACTTTGCCATTGGCAAGGAAAATGAGGTACTCTTAAATTCAAGGATGTAACTGGTGTGGTAATCATGAAAATTTGGTGTTTTTCACAGATGATATTCTGCATTTGATAAACTCAGAAAAGGCATGTCAATGTTGTGCAACATTTTGAGATAATTTGGTATCTTCAGGTTGTAAAATAATTGAAGATAAAATAAAGGCTATGTACCCAGACACAAACTGGTTCATAGATACATATTTATGGTGATGTGATAAGATGAAGTATTTAGGTGTAAGGAATAAAAAGAATTCTGCTGTGTTAACTATCTTTCTGTAGGTGGGAGCCATACACAGTCTCAAACTCGCAGGCAGAGGATCAAATGTACTGGGTGTAGTATTCCACAACATAGGAGATACTACCCCGCCCCGCACACACACACACACCTCACACACACTCGTGTCACAGCCTCATTAATGGCATTGGGTCACAAAGCTGTCTCCCTCAAAATAAAAATCAACTCCAAAGACCCAGCTAAACATGTAACATTAAGGAACTGTTGTAAGGGAAACTACATCCTATTAAGTGACAGTGTGTCAAAATTCAAGTGTCCTAACCTCCAAACCACAGCTATTTACATATATGTAAATGGCTGCATAGAGGCTGCCATACCTACCAGAAGTAAGCCCAAAACAAACCCCACTGGTGTGTAATCCTCATCTCAACATGGTATATAACAAAAGAGAATGTCATGGCCACATTCAAAAAGAGCAATTTGCATAAAGACAAGAGCTTTCTAATGCAAATAAACAAGAAAGTAAGAGGTCTGCTTATAGGTTCATAGGTTCATACTAGGCTATCTGCCCTAGGGCATTTATAAGCCTAGCCAGAGTGTGTGTGGCTTTCACCACCCCTTAGGATGAGAATACTATACCCATTAGTTTGCTGTGCCTCTGTCCAGCAGTGACACAGAGATGATTCCCGGGGTAAACCTACGATCTCCCATCCACTCGTCAAGATTTCTCTTAAACAGAGTCAGTGAGGGGCTCTGCCTCACATGGACTAGGATTCTGTTCCATAGTGTAGGGAGTCTCTGGGTGATGAATCTGTCCCTCCAACACGTCCTATTTATATCCGTGTTGAGGTTTAAGTCTCTTGCTCTCGTGGCTCTGGTGGATTTGGATTTTTTGAGGTGGAGCATGTCCATTAATTCCGGGTTGGACATGGCCTTGTATGTCAGGCACAGATCACCTCTGAGCAGATGGTATGCGACTGAATAGAGCTGGAGTTTCTTCAGTCGGGCATCGTATGACATATGTTTGAGCCCCTTTATCCTTTTGGTGAGGAACTTTTGGGGTCTTTCCAACTGCTGCAGGTGTCTGGTAAGGTACATTCCGAATGGGGCGTTGTACTCCATCATTGGTCTGATAAGTGAAGAGTACAGGGGTACAATGGCCTCTCCTGATCTGGATGTGAATCCCTTCATGATCAGGTGGGCAATGTAGAAGGTCTTCCTAACCACTTTGGCAATGTGAGTGTCAAAAGAGAGGTTACTGTCAACTTGGGTCCCCAGGTCCCTGATAACTTCTTCCGTGTTTAATGGATTACCACCTATGTGGTAATTAAGGGTTACCTTGTTTTTCCCAAAGGGTATGACTATACATTTTTTGGCATTTAGCTTAAGGCCATGGCTCTGGCACCAGTTATCCATTTCTATGAGACCTCTCTGGAGGATGTCTGTGTCTGATGGAGTGTCAATTATGGTGCCCAGTTTGCAGTCATCTGCAAATTTTGTCAGCCACAATCCCCCTATGTTTGCCTGCTCTTCAGAAAAATAAATGCCGAACAAGAGGGGGCCCAGGACTGAGCCCTGTGGGACACCGCTCGTGACCGGCTTAGAGTTTGACATGGCACCAGCAACTCTAACCCTGTGTGTTCTGTCCTTGAGCCAGTTTGCAACCCATCTTGTGACATATGGGTTTACATCTAAGCTGGTGAGCTTTTCTATGATGCCCGAGTGGGGTATTGTGTCGAACGCTTTTGCTAGGTCAAGGTAGGCTGTGTGAACTGCCTCACCCTCATCAATGGCCTTAGTGACTGTTTCGAAAAAGTCGACCAAGTTCAAGAGGCAGGATCTGCCCTTAACAAAGCCAAATTGGGTAGGATCCAGTGTCTGTAGGTCCCCAATGTCTTTATTTATGAGTTCCATTATGATCCTCTCCATAGCTTTGCAGACAAGGCTCGTCAAGCTTATGGGGCAGTAATTTCCAGGGTCCGTAGAAGCACCGCCTTTGTGGAGTGGGACCACAGTTGCCGTACGCCATTCTTTGGGTACGTATCCTGTAGTAAGGCTAAGATTAAACAGCAGCCTTATGTGTGGGTTTAGTTCCTCATTGAGTTCGTGTAGCACACAGCCGGGGACACCTTCCGGTCCCATTGATGCTGTGTTTTTTTGCTTTAGAGAGAGCAGCTCTCACCTGGGCATCTGAGATGTTTGGGAGGCTAGACTCTGGTGGGATAGATATTTCTCCTTTTGGAGGGGAGGGAGGGGAGAAATTTGCACTGAACCTGTCTGCCAGTATGTTGGCAATGTCTGTGGGTTCAGTGATTTTTTTAATTATTTTGGACTAATTCTGAGCATATCTGGGAGTTTCCACCCAGGTTTCTAACATAGCTAAAGAAGGCCTTATGATTGTCTTTTGTGTCATTAGCGATTTTTCTCTCAAAGTTGGCCATGGATGATTTTATGAGTGATCGTAGATTTTTGCTAGTATTGATCAGAGATGCCTTCCCTTTTAGGGATTTTGCTCTGTCATGTAGTAGCTTTCTCCTCTTGTTGTAGAGTTTGTTTATGGCTGGGGTCCACCAGACCGGGCGCCTTCCTTTGGTGGAAAGGGTCTTGATTTTATTAGGGATTGCTTGATCCATACATTCCTGGAGGTGCTCATAGAAGGCATTTGTAAGGGTTTCAGCAGAGTGGGTTCTGGTTTCCACTGGCTCGGGGGCCTTGAAGGATACCACTCCAGTCTTAAGAAGTGTGAAGTTTGCTTTTGAGAAGTTCTTCACTGTGGTCTTTTTTGCTGGGGGTGGGGGCAGGATGTGGATCTCCAATGAGATTAATTTATGGTCTGATCTCACCAATGAGGGATATACTTCCGGTGTGGAGCATTTTGTCCCCATGTTTGTGATGATCAGGTCTAGTATATTTTCTCCTCTTGTGGGAATGGTGACTAGTTGTTCCATAGCATTTGAGTTTATGAACTCCAGGAACCTTTGGACTAGGGTGTTAGGGCTTGAGTAATGTTCCCAGTCTATGTTTGGGTAGTTGAAGTCACCCAATATGATGGTGTTTGGAGAGACATTCATACTCTCCAGTGTCTTCAGGAAGGCTTTATGGATTTCCTGAGTTTGAGAAGGTGGTCTGTAGCATGCTACAAACTGTAGGGCAGTTTTACCTATGGTTAATTGCACCTGGATGGTCTCCGATGCTTCGTGCGTTGCCACTAACCTGGAGGTGTGGGTATCCTTTATGAATATGGATACTCCCCCTCCTTTTGTGGTTCGGTCTGGATTTTGGGGCCGGAACGCATGATATGAGGTATAACCTGATAGTGCTGGGGTGCTCTCAGGAGCCTTGAACCAGGTTTCAGTCACAGCACAGACATCGATGTTCTCCATACTGAGGAGGGCTTGAGGCGTGCATCTTGAGGTTTAGACTTCTGGCATTGAGCAGTATTACCCTTAGTTTTTCTCCATTTTTGTTTTCTAGGCGGTAGGTTTATCATTTGAGCCTTGCCTAAAAAAGGCACTATGGGGGTGGCAAGAGCCTTTGCCAATATCCGGAAGCCCAGGGGTGACAGGTGCAAGCCGTCCCTTGCGAAGCAGCGTGGCTTGTCAAGCATGTCATCCCAGGCAGACAGACATTGGATCCCCTTAGAATGACACCAGTAATTAAGCCAATTATTAAAGCTGATCATTTTGTCTCTGTATTGTGGCATCATTCTTGGTGAGGGTAGGATACTGCTCAGGGTCAGGGTCATACCGGCCTGGGCTACATAATCTGAGAGCTCCTCTGTCTCTTTTCATGTAGTCCAGGGAGGTACGTCTCAGGTCGTTCACACCGGCATGGACAATGACTGAGTCATACTTGTACTTGCTGTGGAGTGACCTGAGTGCTTGTGTTATGTGGCGGATTCTAGCGCCTGACAGGCAGCTTACTGTGATCTTTTCCTTGTTCAGTCTGGTGAGTGGGACGTCAGTGTGTCTGACTATGGAGTCACCTGTAACAAGTGTGTCTGGCATTGTGTTTGGCCTTAAGGGCTGTGACTGTTTAGCACACTGACTTTGAGAACTATGTGTTGCATGTCTTATGTCTTGAGGTGGCAGTTGCTTGGGTGTCTGCTTTGGAGGCCTCTGTAGTTTTGGTAGATTTTTGATCAGTGCCTCCGAGTATGTCTTTGTGTGTTTATGTGTTTGTTTTGAAGTTGTGATTGTGCGTGGTTTCCTTCTCCTCCTGTCTGGTCTTGCCAATCCTGAGTTGAGAGAGCTCAGCCTCCAGTTTGGCTATATAGTTGCATCTCTCACATGTATTTGTGTTTTGTGGGAGAAGGAGTGGGTTGTCTGTGTACATGAGGCAATTGTAACATTGCCTCAAGATGCCCAGATTCACCAGCTGAACAGGAGAGGACGCTAGCAACTGACCCTTTGACATGCTAGAAAAAGTTTGCTGTGTAACTGAGTCAGAAGGGACCTATAGGGAAATGGGTACTCAAGGGGATTCTAGGCTAATGTAGTACTTCGTACTTTGTTTAGTATGTAAGTACTTTACCTATATAAAAATGCTTTAGGAGCAAGTGCTGAGCTTTTGAGATAGAGAATAGACTGTTTAGATTGCAAGTAGAGAAGTTCTAAGGGAAAACTTGAAGAGCAGACTTTATGGAGCCAGAAATGGTTTAACCTTGTTAAACCAGCGCTGCCCGATGGTGCTCTATGGGCAACTCCGCTCTAAATCATGCAAAAGCGCGCTAAAGCGGGCTTTATAGCAGGGGGTTGAAAAGAGCTAGGAATTGACCCAAAATGGCCAATACACTATAAGTTTCTGGCTGGAACCACTGCTCTAGGGACAAATAGGCTGCTCAGTGCTCCCCACTCCCACTGGTGAACAAAGAAGCTTCCCTTTATCCAAATAAGGATATGGAATAGCACAGGAACCAAGCCAAAGCCCAGAGATCAGCAAACTCTGAAGACTGGACGATTCTAGTTCAGTAAGGCGGGAAAACAAGATTAGTTTTTTTGCAGAAAACAGGAAAAACAGACAGTAAATGCTATAACTGCTTTTAAATGGTTAGCGCACTTGAGTGTGTTAGCCTACAGGTAAAATTAAGCAACAAATAACTTTTTTAAAAGTGCAAAACAGTTAATCAACACAAAAACAGTTTAAATAGAATGCAGAGCTGTATAAACAGGCGAAAATGCAGTCGCTAAGCAGTAAATAATCAAAAAGCCAGAAAAAAATACTTAAATCAGGAAAAAGTCACTCTCTTGCTCTCTGCTGCTTGTAGAACTCTGCAGGGACACCACGAGGAGCTGTGCTGAGTTGAATACAAGCAAAAAAGCGCGCTAAAGCGGGCTTTATTACAGGGGGCTGAAAAGAGCTAGGAATTGACCCAAAATGGCCAATAGACTACAAGTTTCTGGCTGGAACCACTCCTCTAGGGACAAATAGGCCGCTCAGTGCTCCCCACTCCCACTGGTGAGCAAAGACGCTTCCTTTTATCCAAATAAGGATATGGAATAGCACAGGAACCAAGACAAAGCCCAGAGATCAGCAAACTCTGAAGACTGGACTATTCTAGTTCAGTAAGGCGGGAAAACAAGATTTTTTGTTTTTGTTTTTTCTTTTGCAGAAAACAGAGGAAAAACAGACAGTAAATGCTATAAATGCTTTTAAGCGGCTAGCGCACTTGAGTGTGTTAGCCTACAGGTAAAATTAAGCAACAAATAACTTTTTAAGAGTGCAAAACAGTTAATCAACACAAAAACAGTTTAAATAGAAAGCAGAGCTGTATAAACAGGCTAAAATGCAGTCGCTAAGCAGTAAATAATCAAAAAGCCAGAAAAAAATACTTAAATCAGTTATAGCAAATACAGTTATAACAAATGCTCTGAAATATACTGTATATTTTTAAAATGTTTGAGAAGGACAGAACACAAGAAGGTTCAGGCGAAAAAGAAAAAAAAAGTTTTGTTTTACTTTTTGAAAAGGGAAAAAGGAGGAACAGAAGGCCTTATCAAATGTTCTCTCTGTATTAAGCAGAATGAGCTAATGACACTAGACTGGGAGGTGTGTCACAGTAGGGGCGGGCAACTGCAAAGCCACCAAGTATAAGAGCAAGACACCAACAGGAAGGGAGGGAGATAAGGATTTGTGAAGATACTGAATAGACAAAGTGCTTTATATATATTAAATTGTAAAAACAGTAATCTGTAAAAATAATCAAAAAAAAAATCAAGATACTTATATTTTGTAGCTCAGTTGCGGTCAACAACTTCTCCAGTCTGCACTGTGTGCAAAGACAGAGACCCTACCAAAGTTAGGGCTTAAAAACCAGAACAACTTCTTTTTTTTTTTTTTTTTTTACAAGAACACAAAAGAACCAGCCCCCACTAGCCAAGAGATAATTACACAGAGGAAATGTTTCAGTTTACACAATAGCCTACAGACAGCAAGCACTAGAGAGACAAATGAAAGTTTTTAAACAGATAAGGATTTGTGAAGATACTGAATAGACAAAGTGCTTTATATATATTAAATTGTAAAAACAGTAATCTGTAAAAATAATCAAAAAAAATCAAGATACTTATATTTTGTAGCTCAGTTGCGGTCAGCAACATCTCCAGTCTGCACTGTGTGCAAAGACAGAGACCCTACCAAAGTTAGGGCTTAAAAACCAGAACAACTTCTTTTTTTTTTTTTTTTTTTTACAAGAACACAAAAGAACCAGCCCCCACTAGCCAAGAGATAATTACACAGAGGAAATGTTTCAGTTTACACAATAGCCTACAGACAGCAAGCACTAGAGAGACAAATGAAAGTTTTTAAACAGATAAGGATTTGTGAAGATATTGAATAGACAAAGTGCTTTATATATATTAAATTGTAAAAACAGTAATCTGTAAAAATAATCAAAAAAAAATCAAGATACTTATATTTTGTAGCTCAGTTGCGGTCAACAACTTCTCCAGTCTGCACTGTGTGCAAAGACTTAAGTTCATCAAGGCCAACTATGAGGTCAGGTAGCCTATCTGGCCAAGTACAATCATAAGACCTTCTTCAGCTATGTCCGCAACCTTAAAGGTAACACACAGCAGTGTTCCGAACAGGTGGTAAATGGCTCCACCTTCACTAATCAGGAAGACCTAGCAAATCTACTGGCTGATAAATTTACTTTTAACTTCACCCTCCCCACAACCTCCTTTGAAATCCTTTGTAGCAAGAGATCAGGTTCTGTCAGTGCTCATGAAGGCCAAAAAACACTCCTTCAGTGGGCCCCAACAATACCCTGGTTGTCTCCTGAATACTCTAAAACATGATCTATCAGGACCCCTTGAGGGCACTGTTCATCTACAGCCTTCAAAACAAGTCGCATACCAAGTGAATGGAAGACTGCAAATGCCGTTCCTCTTCATAAAGGCGGTACCATTAATTGACCTATCAGTGTGACACATTTAATATGCAAAGTCATGGAACAAATTATTGTGGAAATGATCAACAAGGACATTGAAAACCTACAGACACTGGCTGTATTCCAAGGTTGGGCCTAATTAACCTGGTTGATTTCTTCAAGATGGTTACCAAGGTGATGGATGAGGAGAAAATAGTGCGTACTGCATACCTTGACTTGGCCCAGGCATTTGATACTATAACATGCTCAAGCATTGTTGGCAAACTACCTGAACTAGCCATGAATCCCTGCAAAACTTGCTGGAGTGATGGCTGGCTTACAGATAGGACCCAAAAAGTCTGAATTTGTGAGACCACTTCCACCTATAGTCTTGTCACCGATAGAGTACCTCAGGACTTCTTGCTGGACCTGCTTCTGTTTGGCATCTATTTTCTCCTAAGTTAAGACTAATGAAACCAAAAAGGAAGGGCAGAAACTGAAGGTTCCACAAAAATATTTAATTAATAAAGGTTAGCGCTTTCGTCCACTCTCAATGAGTAAACTTCATCAGACAAACATAAGAAAATTGCATCACTTAAATATCCATAAAAACAATAGACTTGTCACCAATAGAGTACCTCAGGGCTTCTTGCTGGACCTGCTTCTGTTTGGCATCTACTTCTCATAAGTTAAGACTAATGACGAAGACATTTGGCTTACCAGGTTTGTAGATGACTGTAAATTGTAAGCTATCATAGATTGCCTTCATGACACCAGCATTTTGCAAGAAGTTCTAACAGACAAATGACTGCCACAGTCACAGCTTAAAATCAGTGCCAAGAAATGCATTATAATACCTTTTGGGAAACTGTCCACCCAAGTTAATTACTCCATCAGTAAAACACCCCTAGGAGTTTGACCCATAGTTAGGGATCTGGGAACATATGAATGAACACAGCCCTCAGGATAAAGTGCCTCACTGACAAGAGTATAATCCAAAAAAGGTCCAGAGGCAATACCATAAAAAGCGAAGGAGACTTTATTTATGTTTAGTTAATATGAAGATATAAAGGTAGTAAGCACTTTCGTGCTCATGGAATGCTTCTTGTAACTTAATAAACTCATCTCTGTGACAATCTGTTAAATACATCCTGGTATCACATTCATTATCTGTTTGGCGAATCACTGATGGATAAATATTCAAAAAATGTAGGTATACACATGTATTTAAATATTTTATTAATGTTATATTTCTGTAGATATTAGACTGCACAGAGCAGTTTTGCACATGCGATGTGTGTACATACTGTTTTGCACATAGGTTCAATCTATAACTATGTTTTTAGATTTTTTAACTGTTTTTAGACACACAAGCATCAGCTACATCATCATTTTACATCATTTTCCTTCCCTTCCATTATTTTAGCACATTTTTAAACATGCATCTGACATATATCCATTGACACACACATCTCCACATTTAGTGATGTATACCACTCAGTAGTTTGAACTTAATTTCATAATACTTTTTATAGTAGTTCCACATTATCATGCAGTTGGATAGCAGGAAAATTTGTTTTTGAACCATGCATTACCATTGAATGATAGTTTTTTATATAACATTCTATATTTAACCTAGCTATTTGTATTTATTATATGCTTTGATGAAGAATAACATGTCATTTTAAATTTAAATTTTAATTTATGTAATGAGTTGTAATTTTTTGAATACTATCTCTCAGTGATTGGCCAAACAGATAATGAATGTGATACCATGATGTATTTAACAGATTGTCACAGCGATGAGTTTAAGTCTGAAGAAGCGTTCCTCTGAGAGCTAAAGCACTTACTACCTTTATATCTTCATTTTAACTATACAGTAATAGTCTCCTTTGCTTTTTATGGTGTTGCCCCTGGACCTTTGTTTGGATTATAGTCTTGTTTGTCAGTGAGGCATTTCATCCTGAGGACTGTATTCATTCATATTCATTACTTGTCTGTTTGCAGTCTGAAGGGACATGGCAGAAGGGACTGAAATTGAACTGGCATAAAAGCCAAGGGCATTGGGTCCTGTTGAAATCAATGGTAAGGATGAAAATCTGTTTCAGAAACTATTGAGAGCAGAAAGTAATCCTTTGTTACAATTCACCAGAACTGATTTATGCAGCAGTGGTGGAAATATTGTAAACCAGGAAATGAATACTGCGGTTTTACAGACCAGAAGGATGTTGGAGAATAAACTGATTAAGTTAAATACTCAGTGGCAAAGAAAGCATATGGAAGCTTGCCTTAGCTTTAAAGTTATACCCAGGGGATTATGTGTGCTAAAAATGCCCACATTTGGCACCACTTATCCAAATCTACTTGCTAAATGGCAGAAACTTAATTTAGAAACCAGGTTTGGTTGCATAAAACTCTTAATTGAATAATATATGTCAATTGCACTAAATCTGACTGCTGAAATAGGTGAAATTAGAAACAGACTCTCTAGTCTCTCATCTCAGCAAGAGTTAGCTGAATTCGACAGAGAGCTAAACACTAATCTCTCATTCATAGAGAATAAACTTTTCCAAGGCAAGAAAAAGATGTTATGTAGTCCAATCTCACATACATTCTTACCAGTGGGTTCGGCCATACTTTAGCTCTAAGTCTTTCAATTGGCTGGGCTAAGATGGTGCTCTGCTCTCTATCCCCAGATCTTGTTTGCCACTTGTGTAGCTTGGACCTGGTCTCCCTCTTGGCTGTGGCTAAGTATTCTTTTCATAGCAGAGAAGTTTTTGCAAAAAAAAGCAATTTTCATAGCTGTGTGTGTTATCTTTGAGCGTGTTTGTGGAAAAGTTGTTTTTTCTTTTCTTTTTGGCGTGTTTGTGGTATCCCACTAGCTGTTTCCAACGGGCTAGGCCTGTTTCAGTTAGAGGACCTAGTCTGTCCCCTCGATCACCTTTGTGTGCTAACTTACCTTCCCTTGGGCTAAGACATTTTAATTTAGAGGAACTAGTCCTCCCCCTTGACCGTGTGTTCTAGGACCGTTTAAGTTAGAGGTCTTTGTGGTGTAGCGTCTGTTTGTTCTGTTCCCGCGCTTGTGGCTGATTGGCAGTTGGTCTGGTTGTTGGGTTAATTACTCTGTTTTGGTAGTGACTATGTTGAAAGATACTAAGGAGCATAAGCCCTCGGGCTTTAAGAAGTACACGAAGTGCAGTTATAAGATGTCTATCACTGATGGACACTCTTTGTGTACTGTCTGGGAGCGATTCACCTCCAGGAATAGTGTACTTTTTGTCATGCTTTTAGCCCTCATGTTCTTCAGGAAAGGAAGAACAAACTGATATTGTAGGGACTTCTGAAACCCTCCTTCGAGGAGGGTTTGGAGAGTGCTTCCAGCTTTAAGTCTTCTCCATCTTAAGCTAAATCTTCTAAGGCTAAAAAGCGATCCCCGGCTCCATCAGTATCCTCGGAGCCGCCGGAGAAAACCGCTAAATCTTTGATGACATCCTCTGCTCCATTGTCCTCTGGGCTGCAGGAAGTGTCTGTTTCTATGGAACCTGCTTCGGCTCCTTTTCTTTCGGAGCCTGTTCGGAGCCGGTCGCCTATCATTAGGCCGGTGTCTCCTCCTCGCAGGTCTCCTTCAGAGAGGAGGTCTCAATCTCCTTCCCTATCCTCTAAATTCTCCAGGACCTTATTGGATGTGGATGTCGATAGAGTGATGCAGAGACTTCTCCAGTCACCGGTATTGGCAAAATTGTTTTCAGCTCCAACCCAGTCGGCTCCGGATTCGGCCCCTCTCTCTACGTGGATACTTCCTCCTCCGAGCGCATTTCAGCTTTCGGAGCCGGAGTGCTCGGCTCCGTTTGATGTCCCTAGGTCGGTTCAGACAGCTTCTCCTGGCTTATCGGTTTCGATGTCAGCTCCGACTTTGGCGCCGTCCACGGGGTTCAGGACTCAGGATTCCTCAGTCGGACCAGAGGGGAAGGCTTCGGGACACCTCTCTGCGCTTCGGCGCAGGGAAGCCTGACTCCTGTCTCGGCTTTGGACCTGGTCCCTTCTGATCAGCGTTCTTCCATGGCTGGTCGATGTTTGGACCCGGGGGACCAGCTTTCGAGGCCATGGCAGCATCATACGATTCGGTCACTGTCCACTACAGCACAGGTGCAGGTCTCTGATCGCCCTCTATCTCTTGACAGTGGAGCCCCAAGACCTCAGGGTACCCCCATGAGTGGTCCCCATATTTCTGAGGACCCCTTAGAGTTTTTGCCTGAGGAGCCACCCAGAAAGAGAACGTGCAAGAGGAAGCACATAGATACCCAAGAAGAGTCTTTCGCATCAGACACCGACCTCGAGGAATCGGAGGGGTCCCCTAAGTCATCCTCTGAGGATGTTTCTTTCTCTTCTGGATCTGGTTTGTCGAAGGGTGTGGGAACTCCGGACTCTGTGGAACCAGTCCCCAGGAGACACAATTAATTTTTGTCTGCCCCTTCTGATAAGGAATTTCTATCCAAGGGAATCCCTGTGGATGCCATGGTGGTGTCAGCGACCACCAAGAAGGAATTGGCTGAGACTTCTTCCACCGTCCATCCCCCTAACAAGGAGTCTAGGACTATGGATCGGTACGGGAAGCGTATGTTTTCTTCAGTGGCCTTTACTTTGCGGTCACTGAATTACTTATCACACTTTATACAGCTCCAGAGAGATCTAGAGGAGCTTGGAGATACTCTAAGTGGTAACGTTTCTGAGGCGGAGGGACAAAGTCAATACTCAGATGTCTACCCTCAATTCTATTGCAAACTCCTCCATGAGGCTGATCTCTCATGCAGCCGAGGGAGCGAGTAGGGCAGCAAGTTCAGGAGTCACTCTTAGGAGACATGCCTGGATGCGCCTTTGTCATTTCGCGGAGGCCTTCAAGTCTACATTCACCAACATCTTGTTTGATGGTTCCTCTTTCGGAAACAAGGTGAAAGACATCACTAGGTGCGAGCAAGAGGGAAAAAACTGTCTGCCGTAGGAGTCTGTTTTTCCCTTCCCTCTAGGCCTTATCCCAAGGCCCAGAGGAGTTGGAAAATGTGGTTTAAGAAATCAGAGTTTTTTCCCGATGCACAAGGTGACTCCCCCCCCCCCCCAGAGGCAGGGGGGGGGTTATTCAGGTAGACGCTGCCCTAGGGGCAGAGGAGGCCATCGCAACTCGTGAGACCGCCATTCCTTTTGTGGTTCTCCCTACCACCGCTTCTGATGGGATGCCAGACTGTGTGTTACCAGAGCCAGTCAGGGGTCGCATCTCACTATACCCGGAGGCTTGGCAAGGTATCACCCAGGACCAATGGGTTCTACGAATAATTTCCGGAGGATATATCATTCCCTTCTCATCAACTCCCCCTCCAATCAAGAAAATCCCGGATGTTCCACCCAGTCAAAGAGATTCCGCAGCTTCAGAGCTTTCAAAGCTGCTAGAAAAAGGAGCCTTCCAGCATGTCCCCTCAGACCAGATCAGATTAGGGACTTACTCCAGATTCTTTTTGGTGCCGTAAAGGACAGGGGACCTGAGACCCATTTTGGATCTCAGCCGATTGAACACCCATGTGAAAAAGTCCAAGTTCCGAATGGTCACATTAGTCTGTTCTCCCATTGTTGGGAAAATAAGTGTGGATGTGCTCCATCAACCTCAAGGATGCTTACTACCACATAAAGATGGACAGGGCATCCAGAAGTCACCTCACTTTCAGTTTAGAGCCCTGCCCTTTGGTCTCACCACAGCCCCCAGGGTGTTTACCAAATGCATGGCAGTGGTGACTGCTCACTTGAGACGTCAGGGATTCCAAGTGTTTCCATACTTGGACGACTGGCTCCTTGCTGCCACCACCAGGCACCTGCTACTTCAGACCAGAGATGCCACTGTCAACCTATGTCAACAGTTGGGCATCACCTTGAACTGGGAAAAATCTACCTTGTTGCCCTTGCAGTGCATCACCTTTATAGGCGCCGAATGAGACACCGTGCTCATGCGGGAGTTTTTACCACAGGAAAGAATCAGAGTTTTACAACAACAGATTTACACCTTGCTTCCCTCTAAGAAGAGTGAATGCAAGATTGGTTCTCCAATTGTTGGGGACGATGGCTGCTACGATTGTTAGTTCCCCTGTCAAGGTTATATGAGGCTCCTTCAGTGGCTACTCTTCGCCCAGTGGTCTCTTCAATGTCTTCTATTTTCTCACCCTATTCTGCTCACAGACAGATGCAGACAGGATCTCAGTTGGTGGCTTCACACCGACAACCTCAATGCGGGAAAACCCTTTGTTCCTTCGCTTCCGCTTGTCACTGTGACCACAGATGCCTCCCATATGGTGTGGGGGGTGGGGGCATTATCTAGGCAGGACAGTCCAAGGCACGTGGCAAGAGCATGAGATGCATCTGCATATCAATGTCCTGGAGATGAGAGCAGTGCTACTAGCATTGCAGGCACTTGAGAGCTTTCTTTCTCTCGGGACTATTGCAATCCACTCAGACAATATGTCGGTGGTATGGTATCTGAACAAACAGGGAGGAACCAGGTCGTATCCCCTTTGCAGAGAGGCCATGCGAGTGTGGCAGTGGGCAGTGTCTTCCCAACGTTTTCTGGTAGCAACACACATTCCGGGCAAGTCCAATGTGATCTCAGACAGGCTAAGCAGAGCTATTCTGATGCCTCACGAGTGGTCCCTGAACTGTTGCGGAGCAGATTTTCTGCAGGTGGGGTCAGCCTTGCTGCGACCTTTTCACGAATGCAGGAGAATTAAGGGAGAAGAGGTATCCTACAGAGTTAGGAATCTTGTAATGAGCAAGTCTAATGATAGTAGAGGAAGAAGTATGTAGTGATTAGTCACGGGTGGAACAGGAGCATAGCCAGTATTAAGTCAGATGCTGTTTTAGTCATGTCTTAAGGGAAATAGCATTGTTAACTTCTTTTAAAGAGAGTGTTGGAGTTCCATAGCTTTGTGACAGGATAAGATAGTGAGTTACCAACAGTGTTCTACAATTTACTAGGAAATGTTTAGTAGTTCATCTACGAAGAGAAGTGAGTGCTGTGAGAGGCAAGACGGGATGAGATTTGTTAATGAGGGGCATCTGTCAGGATGGTAAAAGAGCGTGTGTGTGTGTGTGTGGTGGCTAGTTATGTGAGAGTTTGATAGTGGGGTAATTCTTTTCATTGCAGTGTTTTTAGGGTAGATTAATGGTTAGATGGGAAGGTTATATTTGTAGCAAAGCGGGCTACTTTGTTATAACTTTTTCTAGCATATTAATTTGAGTGCCTTGTAAGTTGGCCAGCACAGGAGATGCATAGAAGACTGTAGGTAACAAGGGTTGCAGCAGTGCTTTTTCTGGCATGGTCTGCTAGGGAAGGATGAAACGGTATAGGGTACCTAATTTTTTGTGTTATGGTTGTGACCTGTTTGTTAGTATCTGGGGTGATGTCTAGCAATTTGGTGTGGTTTAGAAAGTCTGTTGGTGTTTGGTCTATGGAAGTAATGTTGGAGAGGTGGCTGTTTTTTTTTTTTTTTTTTTGTTTTAGGAAGAACAGGATTAGTTTAGTTTTGAGATTTTAGTAATAGCTGAGGGTTGGAGAGCCATGTCTCTATGGATGAGAATGGAGTCTTGTGTGAGCTGTTACAGTTCAGTTAATAAATAGGCAGAAGTGTGTAGTCATCTGACTTTGTGGAGGTCATTAATGAATATATTGAATGTGTAGATCCTTGGGGCATACCTGTGTGAACAGTGAAAAGAAGAATGTTATATTGGCACTTGACTGTCTCAAGTCTTTTGAGGAGGTAACTGTTTAACCAAATGACGAGTTAGTTGGAGAGGAGAGTTTTTCTGAGTTTTTGGTGGGAGATGGTATTGAATGCCTTTGACAGGTCAACCCTTATTTCTGTGCTGGTTTATATTGGTGGTAAAGTTTAGGAGAGCAGTAATGCTGCTGTTGTACTGGATGGGATGTTGTGAGAGGAATAATAGGTTATGTATAGTAATGTACATTCGTAGCTGTGTATGGATGCATTTCTCTAGTACTTTGGATAGAGAAGATTGGATAGCTCTGGGACTAAAGTTAGAGACTGCAGAGGAAGGGCCACATTTGTGAAGGTGGATTATGTAAGATTTTTCTACATTGTGAGCACACTATTTTCTTGGATGAAATGGTTGATATTGAGATATGGTAGGCCATTGCATCGGCGGCAGTTTTAATGCATTCTCAGGGAGGTTGTCTGATGCAGAGATAGTTGCATTTAGCTTGTGGAGTTGCTTTCTAGTTGTAGATGTTGGAACCAGGGTGAGGGAGAAGGTTGCAAGACAAGGTGGTTAGTTCTGGAGGGATGGGTGGTGGGGCATTTTCCTCGAGAAGAGGTGGAGGAAATAGTTTTTTAGAAGGAAGGTGACCGTTCCTATGGAACAGGAGTTGAATTGGGAGGCAGTGGTATCAATCCTACTAGAGGTGGTGGGGAGGGTTGAGTACTCTGGCCTGGATAAATTATTTATACAGCTCCAGAATAATTTGGGGTTTGACTACTTACTGAGCTGAGAGTTGTTATAGAATTATTTTTTTTTCTTTAGCTAGGTTTCTGAGGTCTTTGTAATGCTGTTGATTGGCCGAGGCATTTGTATTTTTCCAAGCTTTCCAGATCCTATCCTTTTTCATTATTTACTTTGTGTCTCTGGTAAGCCATTGTGCTGGATTTGCTCTAACCTTTTTTGGTACAGAGTGGAGAATGAGTGTCTAGGATATTTAAGGAACTTCCTTAAATATCCTAGACACTCATTCTCCACTCTGTACCAAATAAGGTTAGAGCAAATACAGCACAAAGGAAGTTGTGTTAAACTGAGAGACTGTTGCGGTGGTGGTGCTCCAGTAGCGTTGTCGTCTCACAGTTAGACGTTGTCCTGTTCGATTCTCAGCTAGAGTGTCTTCTGTGTGGAGACATGCATGAATGGCGTACGTTCGTTGAAGGTTGTGCATCAGGGCCGGCAACACAGCACGTAAAAATCTACTGCCAATCATTAGTGGACCGTAGTTCCGCTGTGGCAACCCCTAACTGGGAAAAAGCCGAAAGACACAACAACAACAAGTGTTAAACTGAGAGACACTCTACAGTGTGCCACTTGAATGATCTTAGTCTGGAAATGAATGTTTCTTTCTTTTTGGAAGGAGGTAAGATTTCGAGTTTAGCTGAAATGGTGTTTATTTGGAAAGGTTTATTGTCTAATGGTATATGAACAGATGGTCACTTAGAGAATCAAGGAGGGAGACTGAAGAAAGGATTTTGTGTGATGAGCTAGTCAGAAACCAATCTGTAGTGCAAGTTCAGTTGCTGGTTTTATTGTGGTTAGTTGGTGTTGAAGTGAGCTGTGTGAAAATGAGTACATTTATTCATTTATTTGGGGTGTTGGCATAGATTCCCTGACCATCTGTATTAAGATTTCCAAATATTGTTGTTGATGTATATTTGTAGATGCTGAAGATGAGTTTTATGTTTCTGATGTTATTTTGGGAATGTACATTGCTGTTACACAGAGGCTTTTGTAATTGGGTCTCAGTAAATTGACTAGCACTTCTGCATTATTAATGGGCAGTGTAAAATGTGGAGACAGAAACAATGTGTTTCTGTACATTATGGCGATGCTTGCCTTTTTTTAATCTACTCTTAAGTGAATTGTAGCTGGGATGGAGAATTAATTCATTTTAAATGTGTTTTAGCCAAGAGTCTGTTGCTAAGATGTTTGGGGACTGGGATGCGTAACTCTTACCTTATTTAGAATACTTCTTGGGTGGTTGTAGTATAGTTTTAATTTGATGCAGTAGAGGTCCTGGTAGCATTAGGTGGCTGAGAGTGGCAGTTTGGGGCTGGTATTGGGGTAGATATCAGCCTTGTTTTAGTGAGTGAGTAATAGTGAGACAAGGATGGCCACTAGTTAATATTTTTTGATTTTACACACCGATTTGATAAGGTGAAGTTGAGTGAAACATTTAGCTTTTAGTGGTTGTATGGGAGAGAAATAATTTGTGGTGTGTTGTGGTAGTGTCATAGTAGTGCAGGGTGAATGAATTAGTTTGAGAATTATAATTCACTGTTGCAAGCTATGGGAATTTCCATTCCACATTAGTCCTTGACAAGGGTCACTATGTTGGCTGTGTTAAAGTTCACAAATGAATAACACAGTTTTACCTTTTAGTCTTGAGTCAAGAATAATGCTTCAGGTTGTGTTGGGAGACTGCCTACCAAGATTTGCAAATCAGTCTCCCAGAATAAGAAAAAACATATTTTATACTTTTTCTTATCAATTTCATGCATGCAGAATACATAGCTTTTAACAAATAACATGTTTATTTATGCCATTGCGATCCTTGCTTAGACCTTAATGTGTAACTTACAGGTTCATAGGTGTGTACTAGGCTAATGGCCCTGGAGCCTTTACAAACCTAGCCCATAGGATTACCCTGACATCGTACCACCTGACCTTAGTTCCCAGTGCCTTTTGTCGAGTAGAGCCACTGGAGTGATCCCCGGGGTGAATTTTCTATTTCCTATCCACTCATCAAGGTTTCTCTTGAAGAGGGCCAGTGATCTGCTCTGTTTGACATGTATGGGAAGTCTATTCCATAGCAAGGGCAGTTTCTGGGTTATGAGCCTGTCCCTCCAGCATGTTCTGTTGATTGTGGTAATGAGGTTGAGGTCACTGGAGCGTGCGGTGCTGAGGGATTGGGATTTCTTTAGATGTAGCCTTTCTAACAGAGCTGGATCAGAAATTGCTTTGTATGTCAAGCAGAGATAAGTAGGCAATATGAGACAGTAAATAGGAGTTTTTTTGTGTCTGTCCATATAGGACAAGTGTTTAAGGCCTAGGATCCTCTTTGTGAGGTACTTTTGCGGTCTTTCCAGTTGTTGCAGGTGTTTAGTGAGTGAGGTAAATGCCAAATGGGGCATTGTACTCTATGATTGGCCTAATGAGGGAAGAGTAGAGGGAGACAACCTCTCTCTTTCTGGATGCGCAAAGCCCTTAGTAATGAGATGTGCCACATAGAAGGACTTTCTGACCACAGTGGCAATATGGTGGTCAAAAGAGAGGCTGATGTCAACCTGTGTTTCCAAATCTCTTATAACACCTTCTGTGTGCAGTGGACTACCATCGATGTGGTAATTCATGGGAACCAGGTTTTTCCCAAAGGGGGTGACGATACATTTTTTTTGGCATTCAGCTTAAGGCCATGGTTCTGACACCAGTCGTCGGTCTCAGTGAGGCCTTTCTGTAGGATGTCAGCATCACTTGGGGAGTTTAATAGCAGGTCCCAACTTGCAATCATCTGCCAACTTTGTCAGCCAGAGACTTTGCGTTGGCCTGGACTTCAGAGAAGTAGATACTAAACAGGAAAGGACCTAGGACTGAACCCTGTGGGACACCACTCGTGACTGGTCAGCAGTCTGACTTGGAATGCGCTACTTACACACTGTGGGTTCTATTTGTCAGCCAGTTTGCAACCACCTAGTGATGTAGGGGTTGATGCCTAGCTTAGCAAGTTTTTTTGTGATTCCTGAATCAAATCACATTCATGAATGGTATCAAACGCCTTGGCCAGATCAAGATAGGCTGTATGAATCACCTTGCCTTCACCCATAGCTCTGGTGACTGACTCAAAGAAGGCAACCAAGTTGAGAGAGATGACTGTAGCAGTGCGGCATTCGTTAGGGACAAAGCCTGAGGTGAGGCTGTGATTGAAGAGGGCACACAGGTAAGGTGCCAGTTCACTCTGTAGTTTATGTAGAACACAGCCAGAGATATTGTCAGGTCCCATGGAAGCTGTATTCTTGGCCTTGGACAGTGCTGTTTTAACCTGTGCAGCAGTAATACTGGGTGCCTGGCAATCTACTGCTATTGTGATTGGTCCTTTGGGGGTGGTGGTAGCAAAGTTGGCACTGAATCTGTCAGGCAGTATATTGGCAATAGCTGTTGGCACGGTATAATAGGTACTATTGTGCAGTAGCTCAGAGCAAATCTGGGTATTGCCATGGTGATTCCTTACATAACTATAGAAGGCCTTGTGGTTGTCTTCACTATATGCTGCAATTATCTCTTCATAGCTCGCTTTAGAGGATTTGAAGAGGGAGCTCAACTTTTTGTTGAGGCTGATAAGGGAGTTTTTCCATTTTTTGGGACTTCACCTTATTAAGCATCAGTTTCCTCCTCCTATTGTAGAGTTTATGGCAAGGGACCACCAGATTGGCTTCCTTTTTTTTGGAGGAGAGCATCTTGGTTCTGTTGGGTATGGCGAGATCCTTGTATTTGTGCACGTGTTTATACAATGCATTAGTGTATGATTTGGCGGTCATGCGACTATTCTCCATTTGCATGGGTGTGATGAACTTAGCCACCTCTGTTTTTAGGACCCCAAAGTTAGCTTTGGAGAAGTTTTTCATGGTTACCTCTGTGGAGGGTTGGGGTGGGAGGGATGTGGATTTCCAGGGTGATTATTTTGTGGTCTGATCTAACCAGGGAGGAGTTAACTATTGGTGTAGAGCAATAGTCGCCAGTGTTAGTAATGACCAGTTCAAGGGTGTTGCTCCCTCTTGTGGGAGTAAGAACAAGCTGCTCCAGTTCATTTGAATTAATGAATTCCAGGAAATGTTAGGTAATTGTATTGGTACATGAATAGTTTTCCCAGTTAATGGAGGGGTAGTTGAAGTCGCCCAGTATGAGAGTGTTAGGTTGGACCCTAATATTCTCCAGTGTGCTTAGGAACGTGAAGTGCGAGTCTTGGGACATTGTTGGGGACCTATATTAGACTATGACCTGAATCGGTGTCCTATCCAATGTTGGCTGCACTTGAAGTATCTTTGATGCGTTATGTTGGGCTACCAGTCTGGAGGTGTGCGCATCCTTTATGAACATGGAAACACCACTGCCTTTGGAGCTTCGGTCCAAGTTCTCGGGCCAAAAGATGTGGAATGAGTTGCAGCCTGGTAGTGCAGGGATGCTTTCTGCTGCCTTGAACCAGGTCTCTGTTACAAATGTCAATGTTCTCCATTTTAAGGAGTGCTTCAAGTGCGTGCATTTTGAGATTTAGACTTCTGGCGTAGAGTAGCATGACCCTTAGATTGTATTTGCTTGTAGCTGTTAGTGGTAATTTGGTCTTTGGAACACCACCTAAAAAAGGCACTATAGGGGTGGCAAGAACCTTGGCCAGTATCCAGAAGCCCAGGGTTGACAGATGCAGGCCATCTCTGGGAAACCATCGAGGTCTGTTAAAATCATGTCATCCCAGGCAAGACAGATACTGGATCCCCTTAGAATGACACCAGAAACTTAGCCAGTTGTTGAAATAGATAATTTTCTGCTTGTTTTGTGGTATCCTTCCTGGTGATGGTAGGATGCTGCTCAGGGTTAGGGTCATATCCGCCTGGGCTGCATAATACGAGAGCTCCTCCATGTCTCTTTTCATGTAGCCCAGGGAGGTATGTCTCAGTTCATTCACACCCACATGTACAATGAGAATCATATTTGTACCGGTTGTTGAGGGACCTGAGTGCGTGAGTTATGTGGTGGAGTCTGGCACCTGACAGGCAGCTGACTGTTACTTTCTCTTTATTCAAGCTAGTGAGTGTGATATCGGTGTGCCTCACTGTCGAGCCACCTACGACTAGTGAGTTGGGCATGCTCTTCTGCCTTAGGGGCTTTGGTTGAGTGGCACACTGTTTAGGAGAGTTGTTTCGTGATTAGTTTAGTTTAATGATTATCTTAGATTAGTGATTTGTTTATATATAGCTTGCCTAGGTTGTAGCTTTTATAGCTATATATTTATATTTACAAGACTACCTATTAACTTACTGAATGTAATTCCAGCCTTTTCATGCCCACTGAGTACTGTTGACTTATAGCATGCTTTAGCTGTTGACCAGGAAGCTGTTACTATAAACTGTCATTTAATGTGCATGATATATTGTCTATTTACCGCTTTAACTGGTTCTTTTATGGATTGTTGCAACTGTTCTATTATTAGTGATGTTGCCTTAAGCCCCAACCTACTCTAATTGTTTTTATCATTTTAAATTTCCTCCTAGCTCTGTACCTCCTATCCTGCTCTACAGGACCTGCCTAGCCTGTAAAAGACCCCTTTCATTCAGTTCCAGCCATCCCAGCTCCTGACCAAAGATTACTGCTGCCCAGTGACTGGATTTTTTTTCTTCCCTGCTCCTACGGACTAAGAAAGTATGCTATACCCAAGTCCTACTTCTTAGGTGTATCTGTTTAACTTGCACTGTATATAGTATAAATTATAAACTGTTTCTGCGTAAGTTATTCCTGGAGTAAGTATAGATAGTTATTTAAGCCTCTGTGCCAGGACTCTAGCAGCCATACTCCTTTTTATCAGTGATCCTACTGCCATATTTCCATACCCTTGGACCCATTATCTGTTGCACCCCTACCTGCCACTTCTATCACATTTTTTTCTTGTATTCTACTCTATGCCCACTAGGTGGCGGTATAAGCTTGCTTTAGGCAAATAATCCTTACCCCCACTTTCCATAGCTTTTTTCTTATCTGGATCTTCTCTCAGGTTTTTCCCCTTGCCTAGCTGTGAATCTTTGTGCATTAGTTTGCTGCTCCTATCCCTCTCTTATCACACCCTCTAGCTGCATTATACCTCTCCTAGTTTTATTTTAGTCCCTTTTGCCTCTAACCTTCTGTACCTAACTCTACTTACCTCTGGCCGCCTTCTCTATACCTGGAACCTGATTGTCTCCCTGCAGAATCTTCATCTACCTGCTGTAGCCCGCTCCATTCGCCCTGCTGACTCACTCCGCTCCCCTACCATACCCCCAATTCCCACCCACTCCCAGTACTGCTAACTTTATAACTGCATAACCACACCCCCTGCTCCTCAACTATCACAACCTACTTCCAATTAACACCCCCTATTTCCACCCATCCCATTACTGCTAGCTTTATACCTGCATAACCACACCCCTGCTCCTTAACTACCTGTCACAACCTACTTCCATTTAACACCCCCTATTTTCTACAAGAATAATTCCCAACCAATACTCAGTAGCCTTACACTCCCCCCCATACCTAACCTTACTATTACCAGCTGTACTTATCAACTTAACCTACCTTCCTCTTACATTTGTAACCTCCTACAACTCTCTTCCACCTTCTTCCATCTCTAATTTCTCTAGTTATTCCAACTACACATAATTTACTCTTATATTCCTAATTTCTGTAACAACTCGTACTAAACTTCACCTCTAAGCTCACCACCACCTGCTACTCTCTTTTCCTCCTTCTGCTACCTCTATTATCACCTGTTACTTTGCACCTTACACTCCTACACAATACTAGGCACCTTCTTTCACCTCACACCACCCTTACCCATTCAACCCTAAGGCCTCTAAATACAACTCTACTTACACATATTTCCTACTCCTACCCAGCATTCTAACTGCCCTTACTCTAGCATTCTCACTAACCTTCTTTGAACATTATTCTCTACTAAAACACCACCACCACTACCAACAAACCATAACATTCTCACATATAAATTCCCTAAAACACATTAACATAACTTCTACATCTAGCTATACCCTTCCAAAGTACCACAGATCTACCCATATCACTTACCTCCTTGACAAGAAACCCCCATACAACTACTTCAAATTCATAAAACTAATACAAAAACCCCTACAACATCATCTCTTAGATGGTGATATCCATCCTAACCCTGGTCCACATACAACACTCCACAGTGACCCTCATAACCAAAAACCCTACACCACCTCCATCCTAACAAGGCCATCTAACTCCCTTCTGATAGCTCACCTTAACATCCGTAGCATCAACAATAAAATATCCCATCTTCATGCTCTTCTAGATGTCCACAACTTTGATATCCTCTGCATTACTGAAACTTGGCTTAGACCTTCAACCAAAGATCAGGAAATTACCCCCCCCCAGGATATAACTTTCTGAGAAAAGACCGGACTACCAAAAAAGGTGGGGGAGTAGCCATTTTTTATAAATCAGAACTCCAGCTATCAACCTTCAATGTGCCACTTCCCACAAACCCCACAGCAGAAACCCTTTCAGCCAAACTTCAAATCAATAACCATAAATCCATCTACATAATCTGTTCCTATCTTCCCCCAGGAAACAATATCAGTATTTTGGAAAATATACTTTGTAGCCTATCTATACACCTACCCCAGGAAACCATTGTCTTAGGCGACTTTAATATAGACTCGTCTACTTGTAAGTCCCCAAATCCCATTAACCACATAAATCTTTTTGGTTTCTCACAAATAACCACCTCTACGAGAATCCACAAACAAAGTGGTAAGGAAACCTTACTTGACTGGATTCTCATAAACAATCATCCTACTACTTATAAGCCAGGAACCCTTCCTGATGACATCAGTGACCATGCTCTTACCTATATAATTAAACAAAAACTTCATAGGCCCAATCCTATTATTTTTAAAACCTCCCGCTCAATAAAAAAAACTTTCACCCTGAGAACTTCCAAACAGAACTGAAGACTTGTGACTGGTCACCACTGCTTCATCTTCAACTTGATGAAGCAGTTACCTACTTTAATACTAAATTCCTTCAAATCCTAGACTTCCATGCCCCCCATCGCTCATCCAGAATAAAGACCAAAACTGCCCCTTGGCTCACAAAACAAACAAGGCAAAAAATCCTCCTAAGAAATAAAATGTGGGCCAAGTGGAGAGCCTCTAAAAGCCCTTCTGACCACCTTTACTTTAAACAATTAAGAAATGCTACAAAAAAGACATCCTACTAGATAAAAGAAACTTTTTCATTCACCTCCAACAAGCTCACAAACAAAAACCACAAAATTTCTGGTCAGCTATGAACAAACTACTTTATCAGGGGCATACCAAGTCTCCCACCCCATCAGGGATCACCCAAAATAATCCTAAACTAATAGCTGATTCCTTTAACAACTGCTTTATTGAAGCCATACAAACTCTAGCTAATTTTCTACCACCCACCAGCTCCCTCCCACCTAATACTACATCAAACTCTATTCCTTCTGTTCACATACAACCAGTTCCTACATCCCTCATTTGTAATCTCCTTCTAAATCTCAAGCCATGCACCCCCCTCTGCTGAATGTATACCAGCAGAATACCTGCAAATTGCAGCTAAAGTTATAGCCTACCCTGTTTCTATCCTTATTAATAGAACTATTTCAGAAAGTAAAATCCCCCTTATATTGAAGGTATCTCACATCATTCCTTTACACAAAGGTGAGATATCAACTGACATTTCCAACTTTAGACCTATCGCCTTACTCTCTCCTACAGCTAAAATAATGGAAAAATGTATCCAACAACTACTTGACCATCTTCTCCACAACAATTTGCTTGCCAACTGCCAACATGGTTTCAGACCATTCCATACTACCTCAACTGCCCTGCTATCCTTTTCTGACTGTATAAACAAAAATCATAACAGTAACAATAACACTCTTTCCACTGCTTTGTTTATCGACCTTTCAAAAGCCTTCAATATGGTCAACCATCATCTGCTTTTAGAGGTATTAAAAGCCCATTCACTGGATGCACAGGCATTACTCTGGTTTAAATCCTACTTAGACAACCGTCATCAAGCAGTCCTTTGGGATAATATGCTGTCAACTCCCCTCCCCATAAACCTTGGAGTACCTCAAGGTTCCATCCTAGGCCCTCTTCTCTTTTCAGTGTTTATTAATGACCTGAATACTAAAATTCCTCAAGCCACCTGCATTCAGTATGCCGACGATTCTACTTTAATCTGCTCTGCTAGTTCCCCAACCACACTCCAGACCCTCACCCAGTCTATATTTCATACTGTTAAAAATTGGTTCATGCAACACTGCCTCCTCCTGAATGCAAAAAAACAAAATTATTACTCTTTACTCCCACTCTAAAATCACCACAATTTCACTTCACTATAACCTCTAACAATGGAACCACCATATCCCCTGATACCACAGCTCGTCTCCTAGGCATAACCATTGACAACAACCTTAGCTATGACGATCATATCAACACTACCATAAAATCTGTCAACAAAAAACTGAGTTCCCTGTATAGAATCAAACCCTTCCTTACACCTACAGCCAGAACCACTATAGCCCAAACTAATCTGATCTCTACCCTGCTTTATGCTTCTGCCATTTATACTAACTTTTCCAAAAGCAACCTTAAACTTGCCACTAGCTATAATAACATAGCCAGATTTGCTACTGGCAACCCTTTTAGAACACACCACTGTCTCAACCTCAAACAATTGGGATGGTTAGAACTGCAGCACCAACTACTCTATCATTAACTTACTATAACCAAAAAGATACTTTTCCACCCTAATAATATCCCAATCCTCAATAATCTGACTACCCCTTACAAAATCCTTACTACTCTTTGCTCAGCCGATAAGCTTCTAGTTTCCACTATTAAATCTAAAAACAAAGCTGGAGACTCTCTTTTTGCTAACACAGTTGGCAAGGCCTGGAACCAGCTTTCAAGTGAACTTTCTACTCTCTTTTCCACACATCTTTTTAAAAAAACATCTCAAAGAACATTTTAAAACTCACTGGCTCTGCCCCTGCACTAACCCTGACTGATCTCTCCACCTTTACACATTCCTGCTATCCCTTTTATTTCTCTTCTCCAGGGTACTTTATTGCTAATTATGACTATGGCCTTTTTGCTGTACTATGTTGTCCTACAAAAAAAAAAAAAAAAATACACTTTTTCATTTATTGTAAATTTGTTCTTGATCATCCTCTTTTGCAAATATCCCAAATAATGGTATTAACTGTATATGTCTATAGCTTTCTATATTATTATTGTATAATAATGTCTTTACCTGTCTGCTTGGAGCTTTTCTCCCCGGGCCTCTACTGAAAATGGACATGTATCCAGTTAGACTAGCCCGGTCAACACATGTAAATAAATAAATAAATTAGTGTTGTGGTCGAGTGCGTTTCTGCCTTGGAGATCTCTGCTGTTTGGGTAGATTTTCTACTGAGAGCCTCTGCAAAGGTGGGTGTGTGGTTTGTGTTTTTATGTGAAGGCAGTGCTGGTGTGTGTTCTGGAGGGCTGTATGTTCCATGTGGTGTGGTGCAAGTGTTGACCTTCTCCTCTTGACCAGCTATTCTGGTCTTGGCTGGAGAGTGCATGGCTTCCAATTTGGATATGTAAGTAAATCTCTCGCAAGTCTGAATGTTGGGAGGTAAGAGGAGAGGGTTGTCGGTGTACATGAGGCAGTTGCTACATTGCCTCAGGATGCCCAAGTTCACCAGGTTAATAGCAGAAAGCACAGGGAACTGACCTTTAGACATGCTTGGATGGGTGAGTATTAAGAACTGGAGGCTGTTTCCTTGTAGAACGTTTAGTGCTGGTAGCACTTTTGTGTGCCACAATAATTGCTGCAAGAAGTCTGGTAAAGTGCTAGACTGATAAGCTAGTAAAAGTGTAAGTGCAGGAGAGGAGAGAACTAGCAGGCCTAAGGGAAAATTTGAAGAGCAGACTTTGGCACCACTCAGAAGCTACAAGCAGTCCTAGACACCTCAAATCTGTATCTGGACTAGCCTATTTACAGGAAAGGTGGGAAATGAGCGCAAATGCAGGCTTTTAAACCAGAAGTTGAAAGAGATGGAAAAAAACTGCCCAAACGGCCAATAAACTTCACTTTCTGGGCCAGAAACCACTCCTCTTGTGGTAGATAGGCTACCTAGTGCTTACCACTTCCACTGACAAGATACAAGGCTTCCCTCCGACACAGAAAGGCTTGGGGGGGCTCAGAAGTGTACAAACAGTCCCGGATACTACAAATCTGTGTCTGGCCTCGACTAGTTACAGGAAAGGCACAAATGCAGGCTTTTGGACCAGGAAGTTGAAAAAGATGGGAAACGAGCGCAAATGCAGGCTTTTAAACCAGAAGTTGAAAAAGATAGAAAAAATTGCCCAAACGGCCAATAAACTTCACTTTCTGGGCCTGAAACCACTCCTCTTGTGGTTGATAGGCTACCTAGTGCTTACCACACCCATTGACAAGCTAGAATACTTCCCTTCATCACAGAAAGGCTTGGGGGGCTCAGAAGCTTACAACAGTCCTGGATACAGCAAATCTGTATCTGGACTAGACTTAAGTTACAGGAAAGGCAGGAAACAAGCTTAGAATTTTTTTTTTTTTTGTTTTTAACACTAGAACAGCACTAAAAACAATTCAAGCGCAGTCTAAGCTGGCACATTTGAGTGTGTAGCAATATTAAAAAGCAAATAAAGTTTAAATAAATGCAATTTATTCAAGCATATTTGACAAGTATGCCTTTTTAAAACCTAGACCACCTAGTCCACGAATTTTATCTTTCGCCTTGTAACATTTAGTACCAGTACCTATGATCTTACAGACATGCATACAAATGATTCATCCCCAGCCTGAGAAGGCCGGTTCTGAAACCAGGTTTTTAAACATAGTATACCATCTTAACATTCCTTAAATCCTTTGGCACTTATCAGTTATTCAGTTATCTGTTAGTACACTATAATTTGATAAAAAAAGAATGCTGTAAGGCACTTGAAAATATTAAGCTACAACATATGTGAAACTATATTTTGTATAATCATGCATTTATTTTACCTTTTGATTTTAACATATTATAAACATCTTATTTGAATTATTTGTGAAGAAACTGCAAGTTAATCTGCATTTTGTGAAGAATAATTGAGACATTTTTTGTATTAGTTCTCTCCATTTGACACTGTCACGCAACACAATTATAATTTAATTTTTTCTTAACTTGATAAAATATGCTGTAGCATCATAGTATTCATCTACAGTGATTGGATTTTTATTTACCTTAAATTCATTATCATGTACTTTCATAAGTGGCATTGCTTGTGTAGGTGAGGTTAAACCTTTTGCAATTATAGCCTTTAGAACAGAAAATAGTAATACAGCTAAAACAATGCCAATTATTGTAATGATATCTTGTAATACACTAGTTCCCAGGTTACCAAATACACTGTCCAACCATCCAAAAAATGTCCACGGCTTAGGTGTGCTGTCCCGGTCTTTGTCCCTCTGCTCCATGAAATTGGACAACTTTTCTTGTTCATTATGATGGTCACTAATATAAGAACGAAGACTTTCTGTCATGGCACATGACCTCCCTTAGGCAGCTCAAAATCACCATGCTTGCTCAAATTCTTCAGGAGTTAGCAAATCATACCATGCCACCAATCATAGCTTTTTAAATGTAGAGTTCAACACACTCATGTTTAGTGTTATTGCATTTGCTAGTGTCCACTGGCACAGTTTAATTTCTGGCATAGCATGCGTCAAGTGCCAGCCAATTTTGTAATACCACAATTCAAATTTGTCATTTTTGATTTGCCATCCTGATGTGAAGTATGATTTGCTAACTCCTGAAGAATTTGAGCAAGCATGGTGATTTTGAGCATTGTCCTTTGCACTCCATACACAGGAGTAAAGACTGAAATTACTTGCTCTGGGTAGTGAATTACCCATTTATTTTTCAGTCTGCCTGCTGGAGGGTTTTTGAAATGTTGAATAGCAGGAGTAATGTAGCCCACAAACAACATCCAGACCAGTTTGTAGGCAGCCAGGAGTAGGCACTATCACCGCAAATGTAGTAACCATTTTCTGTTATGTCCATACCATGCCACCAATCATAGCTTTTTAAATGTAGAGTTCAACACACTCATGTTTAGTGTTATTGCATTTACTAGTGTCCACTGGCACAGTTTCATTTCTGGCATAGCATGCGTCTCCACTATTTGTAGTTGCAAGCCAAAGAGACATGAACTTTGAAAAGTCAGTCATATTGCACTAAGTTAGATTAGTGTCACGAAGATCCTTTTCATATGTCACCTGTGATGCAGGGATTGCAATCACGGAAATCCCCGCTTTTTAGAATGTTTAGGTATATGTGAACGCACCCAACATTGTCACATTTAAGTCCACAGTATATTGTCAAAGAATCAACAGGGAACTGTTTTCTCTTGACCAGTTTATAAAGTGAAACAGAACAAAAACAAAGCAAAAGTATCTGCTGTCACTGGATTTATCATGGCCTGCTGTCAAATTTGATTTTTTTTTCCTTTTTATTCTTCACTGGGGCAGATGACTTGTCCTTCGCACTTTGATCTTCCTTCGCTGATAAAGATTCATCTGGGGGGCCCCCCATGGCAAGTCTTCTTGCAGTGTGAAGAATTTATCCATGTTGGTATTTCTACACAGCAAATGACAGTGAATGTTGTAAATAGTACCTGGAAAGGGCCTTTCCACTTCGGACTTTAGCAGTTCTTTTTTTGAAAGTTTTTTTAAAATAAACTGTCACCGGGCTGCAGTTAGTGACATGGCTGATCAGTAGGTTGAGTAAGAGCTTCTCGTACAGTTTTGTGGTAGTGCTGCAAAAAATGAATACGTTTTGTGCAGTAAGACAGCATAGTATCATCCGTTAGAGTTAATTTTTCATTTGAAACTAAAAAGCAAAAATCCAGTAAAAATAAGAACCCTGCAGGCCTTAGAGACTCCAACAGGTACAATGACAAGTAAAGGTGCAATAAAGTGCAAAACAGTACAAAAACAGCGGATTAGCACTTTCATAATAAACAAAAGTGCTAATTCGCTGTTTTTGTACTGTTTTGCATTTTACTGTACCTTTAATAGCTGTTGTACGTGTCTGAGTCTCTGTGGCCTGCAGGTTTCATAATTCTTTTGACACTGAGTAGCTGGAAGGGGCACAGGTCTCCCTGTTAATATCTCATAGGGGCTCAGTCTCCTTGTAGTATTTAATGTACTCCTCATGCTCATCAGTGCTAAGGGAAGTGCCTCTGGCCATTTAAGGTTTGTTTTAACACACATCTTTGAAATCTTATTTTTAAGGGGCCTATTTAACCCCCTCTACTAATTTTGATCACTGTGGATGGTTGACCAGTGAAGACTCAACTTAGTATTTAAAATCTTGCATAGCTCTGTAATCAGGGAATTGTTAAAATGAGTTCCCTGGTCACTATTGATTGTACAAGGTACACCAAGTCTAGGTATAAATTCAAATACAAGTTTTTTAACAACTGTTACAGAATTTGTTTTGTGACATGGTTAAGCTTCCACTGCTGAAAAATAAATTGAAAAGATACCTGAACTTTAAGTACCTTCTCAACTTTATATTTACAGTTAGTAGTTGATAGTTTACATTGGATTTTTTTTAAGAAAATTGGCTTTCTGTGGCTGTAATCTCTTATAGCTAGCCAATTTTGTCTACATTGCATTTTAATATACAGAGTTGTTCCAGTGATATGCACACTCACTTAATTCCTTTGACTGCAGTAAGTAGAGAGTCCAAATTATCTAAATCTGTAAATTTGCTTACAGGTGTCAGAAAAAAAAAAAAATCAAAGACTTTAACCTGCAGTTACAGCCAATCAGATTCATGTAGTCATGGCCACCTCTATAACATCTCCTCCACACTTCACAATTCTTTGTTTAGGAGTAAGAAGTAAGGGTTCCTGTAGCAACATTGCTGCCTTTGTCTTTAGGGAAGACGTAGATTACACAGAGCCTGCTACAGGGTCCTACTTCACAGCAAACCAGTGCATTTTCAGCAGGAGCGTAATTTTTCCAGACTAAATTCTTATCAAAGAGTCTTGCAACCCCAGAGAATTCAGCATTCAAGCTAACTATAAGGCCTTAGAGACTCCAACAGGTACAATGACAAGTAAAGGTGCAATAAAGTGCAAAACAGTACAAAAACAGCGGATTAGCACTTTCATAATAAACAAAAGTGCTAATTCGCTGTTTTTGTACTGTTTTGCATTTTACTGTACCTTTAATAGCTGTTGTACGTGTCTGAGTCTCTGTGGCCTGCAGGTTTCATAATTCTTTTGACACTGAGTAGCTGGAAGGGGCACAGGTCTCCCTGTTAATATCTCATAGGGGCTCAGTCTCCTTGTAGTATTTAATGTACTCCTCATGCTCATCAGTGCTAAGGGAAGTGCCTCTGGCCATTTAAGGTTTGTTTTAGCACACATCTTTGAAATCTTATTTTTAAGGGGCCTATTTAACCCCCTCTACTAATTTTGATCACTGTGGATGGTTGACCAGTGAAGACTCAACTTAGTATTTAAAATCTTGCATAGCTCTGTAATCAGGGAATTGTTAAAATGAGTTCCCTGGTCACTATTGATTGTACAAGGTACACCAAGTCTAGGTATAAATTCAAATACAAGTTTTTTAACAACTGTTACAGAATTTGTTTTGTGACATGGTTAAGCTTCCACTGCTGAAAAATAAATTGAAAAGATACCTGAACTTTAAGTACCTTCTCAACTTTATATTTACAGTTAGTAGTTGATAGTTTACATTGGATTTTTTTTAAGAAAATTGGCTTTCTGTGGCTGTAATCTCTTATAGCTAGCCAGTTTTGTCTACATTGCATTTTAATATACAGAGTTGTTCCAGTGATATGCACACTCACTTAATTCCTTTGACTGCAGTAAGTAGAGAGTCCAAATTATCTAAATCTGTAAATTTGCTTACAGGTGTCAGAAAAAAAAAAAAATCAAAGACTTTAACCTGCAGTTACAGCCAATCAGATTCATGTAGTCATGGCCACCTCTATAACATCTCCTCCACACTTCACAATTCTTTGTTTAGGAGTAAGAAGTAAGGGTTCCTGTAGCAACATTGCTGCCTTTGTCTTTAGGGAAGACGTAGATTACACAGAGCCTGCTACAGGGTCCTACTTCACAGCAAACCAGTGCATTTTCAGCAGGAGCGTAATTTTTCCAGACTAAATTCTTATCAAAGAGTCTTGCAACCCCAGAGAATTCAGCATTCAAGCTAACTATAAATCCCAAGACAGCCAAAGGACAGACAGAAATAGTCAGTGCAAGGGGAAATTTCAGGTAAGCACATTTTTTACATTATTTTGTAGGGGTTAGTGTAGCCTGCAGTTGAGTTACTGTACCTGACGTTCTGATTCCTGCATTCTGTGTCTGGCTACCTGTGTCTGTCTGTGTTTAGGGATGTTCATCGTGTTTCACTGTTGCAGTCATTAGACTTGGGTTATCCTGCTGGCAGGCTACCCGCAGTCGGCCTGAATTCCAAAGTCCTGGTCCGGTGTCAGTTGCTGTCGCCTCTTCCCTGACGTCAGTGCGCCAGGGGGTATATAAGATGCAGCTGACGCCATTTTCTTCAGTCTTTCTTGCCGCGCAGTGCCCGAAGCAAAAGCAGTTCGCAAGTGCCGGTCGGCCGACTCCTGAGATTTTCGAAACTGAATTTCAGATCCGAAGTGTTCAATAAAGCTAAGTACCCCATTGGGGAAACTTTTTCTTGCTCCAGACCGATGTCAGTAAAGGTTAACAATTGTATTTCTTGTGGGAAGCAAATACCTCATAAGGATTTTCACTCTTACTGTATTCCTTGCCTAGGCCCTGACCACGACCTTGCTAGTTGTCTGTTTTGTGCTAGATTCAACCAACTAAGCATTGGTTTGATTTTACTTTACGTTACTTTGGCCGAAGGTTTAACTACATAATGCCGTTGGAACAACCGACGACCGGAGTTCATAAAAAGCGCAAGGACAAAGAAAAGGACAGGCATCCGAGGTCCAAAACCGACGAAGCCTCTTCTAGGCCAGTCACCGGTTTGCCGGTTCTCAGTGAGGTGCTTTTGCAGCCCCTGACACCCGCTACCTCAGAGCCACAGGCCGCCTCCGACTCCCACGTGGAGACAGCTTGGCCTCTGGAAACTCAAGGTATTGGGCCTACGGAAACTATTCCCTGAGATGGGTCCGGAGCCACTGAGCAGGCATCGGCTTCTGAGGGTTTATTCAGACCTACACAGCTTACTATCAAGACCAGTTCAGCAGCCAAGGCAAAGTCTAAAACACCATTAAGGACAAAGAAACAAGTACAGCATTCTCCTGGACAGTCATCCATGCCAAAGAAACAGATGCTTAAAATTGCCGAGGACCTAATTACTCTGATCAGGGGTTCCCATCCCCCTCCTGATAAAAGGCCTAGGCAAGACGCTGACTGACTCCTCTGACCAGGCTTATATTTCCTCTGATTCCTCTTCAGAACAGGGATATTCTCTTCCTCCCTATGAGGACTCCAACACTGAAGAATCTATCCCTTCAGCCTCTCCTCCTGAGGATTACTCTTTTGGGGAAACCTTGCACACCATGAGGGAGCATTTCCATTGGGAGAGCCAGGATTATTCAGAATCCAAGAAAAGGCTCAGAGACTTTCTTTTACTGCCTTAGCACAGGCCCCTTGTTGTTTTTTCTGAATCCAGTTTGTATCCTGATTCTTTACCCCCCTGCACCAGTCAAGCCAGATAGGTACTACAGGGTCCCAGATTCCTATAAATTTCTTTATAAAAACCCTGCTGCTGACCCAGAAACAATTTCTCAGGGTCCCAAAGGGGTCAAGGCTTCCACTGCAAAAAACCCCTGTTCCCTCTGATAGGGATTCTAGAGCACTGGCTAGATGGGGGAAAAAATTTACACCTCTGCTATTTTAGCTGTAAGGGCTTTAAACTGCCAGTTTCACATGCTTAAATATCAACAATACCTAATGTCTTTGCTAAAATGGAAAATGCTTAAAAGCTCTGAATGTCCTGAAAATAAGGAAATGCAGGATTTATTGCATGCAGCTGAACAAGTGGGAAAGCATACTTTGCAGTGTGGTTTTGATTCATTAGAGGCTTCTTGCAGAGCCGCAATTACAGGTTCTGTCATTCGAAGGCATGCTTGGTTAAAAGAACAATGTTTACCTGATCATGTTAAAGCAAAATTATTCGATGCTCCATTACAGCACGATACTTTGTTTGGTGTAAAGGCAGAAGAGGTATTAAAGAAAATGGAGGATAAAGCAAAATCAATACAGACAGTAAAGGATTTCTTACAGGTTCAGCCACCCAGATTTAGCAGGAACTGGCCTTCAAAAAATTGGTCCTTTCCAGTGTCAGACAGGCCACAGAGAGGCAGATACAGACGCCCAAGAGGCAGATCTCAGCCCCAAGGCTCATACAGACCTAAACAGTGGGGTGCTTCAGCCCCCAAAGGCGGAGAAGACAAATCACAACCTTATAGGAAACGGTCCCGGTGACTTTCCTCTACCTATGCCAAGCACTTACCTTTTGGCAGCACCCTTAGGGGGGAAACTAGCACTTTTCTCTCAAAATTGGCACATGATCACCCAGGACAAATGGGTATTGAATATTGTTTCTCAGGGTTACAGGTTCCACTTTCATACCCTACCAAGGCCAAAAGGTATGCCAGTCCTGCCACACAATCAGTGAGCAGAGAGACGAAAACAAATTTCTGCTCTCATGGACATGAGGGCTATTCAACAAGTGCCACAGGAAGAGCAGGGGCAAGGATTTTACTTGACTTCTCTTGGTACCCAGAAAGGACAACGCTTGGAGACCAATACTGGACCTGTCTATTCTAAGTACTTTCCTGGACGTTCCAAAATTCAAAATGTTGACACTGCAGCAACTTCTACCCATGCTGGGCAAGAAGGCTTGGCTAGTTACTTTGGACCTCAAAGAGGCATACCTGCATGTCCCAATCAGACAAACTTGCAGAAGATACCTCAGATTTATAGCTGGTTCAATGCATTACCAATTCTCTGCACTGCCCTTTGGTTTATCTACTGCGCCCAGGGTCTTAACAAAATGCTTGGCACCAGTAATTGCTTTTTGCAGACAAAAAAGAATTCAAATATATCCCTACTTGGACGACTGCCTTATTCAAACAGAGAGCAAGGACATTCTTCTAAGGCATCTGGCGTTTGTAAAAAGATTACTAATTTGCCTAGGGTACACAGTAAACGAAAAGAAATCAAAACTAGTGTCCTCTCAAGAGATAATATTCCTGGGTGCAAGCTTAAATACAACTGCCCAGATGGCTTATCTCACGCCAGACAAGCAAAGGCAACTGACTCATTACTTTCAAATGATGGTAACAAAGAGCCAGCTACCTGCAAGAAAAAATTCTGCAGGCTTTGGGCTTCATGGCATCCTGCATCTTGCTAATTCTGTATGCAAGACTGCATATGAGGAAGCTACAATGGTATCTAAAAAGTATTTGGACTCAACATTGCCACAGCCTGGAAACAGTAATAACTCTTATTCCCTGCCTGCAACAGGAGTTACGATGGTGGGCACTGGCCTGTCACCACAACAAGGGACAGCCTTTCACTTTACCCACAGCCAGGCAGGCACTAACAAGAGATGCATCAGATTATGCCTGGGGGGCACACATGGCAGGAAAATGTATTCAGAGCACGTGGCCCGCGGACCAAATGCATCTTCATATCAATCAAAAAGAGATGCTAGCTGTACAGAATGCCCTGACAGCCTTCAAGGATCTACTACATCCAGGCCAACTATTGCGAAAAATGTACAATACTACAGTTATGTGGTACATCAACAAGCAGGGGGGGCACACATTCCTACCCCCTCTGCAGGCAAGCCATGACTTTGTGGAACACAGCACTGACCTATCAAGTACATCTGCAGGAACAATTCCTGCCAGGAAAGAAAAATACTCTGGCAAACGAACTAAGCAGAAACCTCATGGACCCTCATGAGTGGAAACTAGATTCACAGGTCTTCAGCATGATAACAAAGAAATAAGGGATGCCCAGACATAGATCTTTTTGCTTCCCCTCACAACTGCCAACTACAGAGATTCTGCACAAGGACTTACCATTCACAAGCATGGAAGGTGGGTGCTCTATCATTCAGCTGGAAAACCCTAACAGTTTATGCCTTTCCACCACTGCCTCCTCTTCGCAAGGTACTCCTAAAAGTCAGACAAGCGAAGCCAAAAATTATTCTGATTGCCCCAGACTGGCCACACCAGCACTGGTACCCAATCCTAAAGAGCTCGTCTCAAGGCCCAGCTTGGACTTTGCCTCAAATTCCTCATCTTCTGACTCAACAAAACAATCCGATCCTGCACAGCCAACTTAGAACCTTAAATCGGGCTGCATGGCAAATAATATAGCCACTCAGAACACACCTCTCTCTAAAGATGTTATAGATGTCATTTTGGAAGCCAGGAGGCCCAGCACCAGGAAATCTTATGCAGAAAAATGGAAGAAATTCTGTGCTTGGAACCAGGCACAAGGACTTGAACCACTTGTTCCAAATATTCCTCAGATTTTACAATACCTAACTGAGATGCTGGATAAAGGCCTATCCTTCTCGTCAATTAAGATCCATGCCTCTGCCATTTCAGCACAGTACAATACAGAACCTCCTATTTTCTCACATCCACTGTTAAGACAGTACCTCAAAGGGGCAAAAAACATAAGATCCCCAAGAAGAGCACTGATACCTACATGGGACCTCAACCTTGTCTTGGAAAAGCTCACACTGCCTCCTTTTGAGCCAGCCAATACAGCTGATTTAAAATTCTTATCATGGAAAACGGCTCTGCTCCTAGCAATAACTTCAGCAAGAAGAGTCTCAGAGTTACAGGCATTAATGGCAGTGGAACCTTTTATCATTTTTCATCAGGACAGGGTTTCTCTAAGAACAAACCCAACATTTATGCCAAAGGTAGTATCCAGTGTGGCTCTTAACCAAACCATTCATTTGCCAACATTTTATCCAAATCCCCAGAATGAAGGGGAGAGACTTCTGCTCTCTTTGGACATACATGGGCAGCTATGCTTCTACTTAGACAAAACAAAAGCTTTCAGAAAAACTGAACAACTGTTTGTAGCATATGCTGCAGGATCACAAGGTAAAGCTGTCTCAAAGCAGACTATTTCAAAATGGATAGGACACTGCATTCATTTCTGCTGTGCACAGCATGGCAAGTCAGTGCCTAAGAATATTAGGCCACATTCTACCAGGGCAGCAGCCACTTCAGCAGCCTTTCTCAGAGGAGTACAACCAAGGAAATTTTGGAGGCTGCAACTTGGAGCTCAGTGCACACTTTTACTAAACATTATCACTTACCTCTTTACTCTAAATCCAGAGCGGGCTTTGCCACTGCAGTTCTGCAGGGCCTCATAGCCACTCCTAATCCTATTTAGACCCAGCCGCCCTACCTCAGCTTTGGGATTCAACCCAAGTGTAATGACTGCAACAGTGAAACACGAACATAGTACAGTTGTGTACCTACCATAAATGTAGATGTTCGAGTGTATTCACTGTTGCAGTCCAGGTTACCCACCCTCCATCCCCCTTTAATTGCTGGGACTTATCTATACTTCTCTATCCTATACAACCTTTGTGATGTATTTGTTTGTAGATGAAGGTATTGTTTTTATTTTACGGTATGTTTTTAAAACCATTATTTATTGCCTACCTTCTTGGGGGCACCTGACATCTGGGGCAAGGAAAAACTGAAGAAAATGGCGTCGGCTGCATCTTGTATACCCCTGGCGCACTGACGTCAGGGAAGAGGAGACAGCAACCGACGCCGGACCAGGACTTTGGAATTCAGGCCAACTGCGGGTAGCCTGCCAGCAGGATAACCCAAGTGTAATGACTGCAACAGTGAATACACTCAAATCTACATTTATGGTAGGTACACAACTGTACCTTATTTTGCCACAGTTTGTTACTCCATGAGGTTATGGGCTTTCATGTTTTACCTTAAATTGACTTGCCATAGGCTGAGTGGCACCCGTCCAAGGGAATGGGTCAGACCTCATGCTTCATGCAAAGCCCATTTCTCACTAAACTGCACTGAGTGTAATATACACAACAGTACAATAGGAGCAGTTGCCATTGCTGCTTATGTTATATCTGTATATAGTCTGTGTGCATGTATTTCTACGTATGTGGTTATATTTCTGTGTGCATGAAAGCAGAATTTGTTTGTGTGGGTGTGTGTATGAAAGCAGAAGAGACTATGTATGAGAGAGTTACTAACCATTCCAAGATGAAAGGTGCACCATTGACTACTATGAACTCACATGAATGATAAAAATTCCACAATTTATTCACGAAATGAATACATAAACTCCGGAAAGTAAGCGCTTTCACGTCCTTGCGACGCTTCCTCAGACTTCAATAAAACCTAAATAATCCACTTCTTTAAATACACAATAAAATCAACAGCTGTGCCTAATTGATGTAATTAATAAATTAGCCTAAAAGCTGACGCTAAACATTCATATACATCCCAGCTAAACTATATGAAGAGATTTTAAAATGCACATAAACATAAATAAATTTAAAAAATATACATGTACAAAATGTACTTAAAATAAACTAAACTAAGATCATTAGTGTTTGAGTGGTTTTGCTGCTAAAAAGGGTTTCAATGTAATTTTATCGTTCAACCCATACTTATGTGCTTGCAGCCTAAATATCCACTTATTTTCAATCTCCTCTGTGTGACTTCTTATGCTGCCTAGCCTATTTGATCTAATAACCAGTTGCAGAACCCTAAATTTAAAACTATGCTGGGAACCATATTCTATATTTAGACTAATTTATTAATTAATAATAAATTAGCTAAGAGTGGTATTGTTGACCTTAGATGAATGTCCAACCCTCTCAGTTGCTGCCCCACTATGCCTGCTGGAAAAATATGGGCACGCTTCAGTATCTCTCAACCTACTGGTATCAGATAGGGCTTTATTGATCTCATCATCACTATACGATCTCATCAATAACCTTGTCTTCAGACTAGAGATCTCATTCCTATAGCCATCATTTGTGGGATTAAGACGGGAAGCCCTCATAGCCTGCCCTCTCACCACATTTCCAAATACATGTAATGGGTGCATACTTGTTCTGTGGAGCAGAGTATCCCTGTAGCAACTCTTCCTGTGAACGGACGTATTCAGTAAACCATTACTTAATCTAATAATGTCTACATCCAAAAAGGAGATATAATCTTTAGAATAACTCATTGTGAATTTCAAATAACTTGTAGTGTTGTTAATAAAATTCTCAAACTCATGTAGTTGTGTCTCATCTCCCCTCCAAATTAAAAAGAGGTCGTCCACAAACCTCTTATAAAAAGTAACATGCTGTCTAAACCCTGGGCTCGGTATTAATATGTCTTTTTCCCATACAGCCATGACAAGGTTGGCGTAGCTATTGGCACAAGATGTGCCCATAGCCACGCCATCCTTTTGTAAATATAGCTCATTGGCAAAAACAAACACATTGTTTTCCAAGACAATTTCCAGAAACAATGCTATCAATTCAATCTTATTAGTATCTATGGACGTGTACTTCCTCAAATAGTCTTGTATGCAATCTATTCCATTGTTATTAGGAATCACAGTGAAAAGGCTCACTACATCAAATGTAACCAAGAAATATTCATTTTCCTCTTCCAATGTAGTTACATACTCATAAAGAGTAATCAAAAATTGTTTACTATCTTTCAAAATATTGTCATTAGAATCAATCACAGGTCTTAAATGTCTTTCCACAAACAATGAGAACGGTTGTGTCAACCACCCTTGACCTGATACTATAGGTCTCATCGGAGGGTTATATAAATTTTTATGGACCTTCGGAAGACCTTTGAGCACAGGTATCAGTGGGTTATTCACCTTAAGAAACCTGGAAAGGTCTCTATCTATCAAGCCACTCCTGTACAAATCATCTATAGTATCATATACACGAAACACTTTAGTCCTTACTTCTTCCATCTCTAATCTAGTGTAGAAGGTAGTGTCACTCAACATATTAAGTACACAGTCTTTGTAGTGTTTAGAATCCATCACTACAATAGGGCCTCCTTTATCAGCAGGGGTGATAGTAATAGAATCATCTCTTCTCAAACTGAATAAGGCTTGCCTTTGTCTATAGGTTAAGTAATTCTTTCTCCTCTTATTTTTATTTTATTTGACGAGCCTTGTCTGCAAAGCTATGGAGAGGATCATAATGGAACTCATAAATAAAGACATTGGGGACCTACAGACACTGGATCCAACCCAATTTGGCTTTGTCAAGGGCAGATCCTGCCTCTTGAACTTGGTCGACTTTTTCGAAACAGTCACTAAGGCAATTGATGAGGGTAAGGCAGTTCACACAGACTACCTTGACCTAACAAAAGCGTTCGACACAATACCCCACTCGGGCATCAGAGAAAAGCTCACCAGCTTAGATGTAAACCCATATGTCACAAGATGGGTTGCAAACTGGCTCAAGGACAGAACCCACAGGGTTAGAGTTGCTGGTGCCATGTCAGACTCTAAGCCGGTCACTAGTGGTGTCCCACAGGGCTCAGTCCTGGGCCCCTCTTGTTTGGCATTTATTTTTCTGAAGTGCAGGCAAACATAGGGGGATTGTGGCTGACAAAATTTGCAGATGACTGCAAACTGGGCACCATAATTGACACTCCATCAGACACAGACATCCTCCAGAGGTCTCATAGAAATGGATAACTGGTGCCAGAGTCATGGCCTTGAGCTAAATGCCAAAAAATGTATAGTCATACCCTTTGGGAAAAACAAGGTAACCCCTAATTACCACATAGGTGGTAATCCATTAAACACGGAAGACGTTATCAGGGACCTGGGGACCCAAGTTGACAGTAACCTCTCTTTTGACACTCACATTGCCAAAGTGGTTAGGAAGACCTTCTACATTGCCCACGTGATCATGAAGGGATTCACATCCAGATCAGGAGAGGTCATTGTACCCCTGTACTCTTCACTTATCAGACCAATGATTGAGTACAACGCCCCATTCGGAATGTACCTTACCCGACACCTGCAGCAGTTGGAAAGACCCCAAAAGTTCCTCACCAAAAGGATAAAGGGGCTCAAACATGTCATATGCTGCCCGACTGAAGAAACTTCAGCTCTATTCAGTCGCATACCGTCTGCTCCAGGAGGGTGAAAATTCCCCTTTTTGCCCCCCCCCCCCCCCGGGGGGGGAC